>NC_136944.1:270000-315000 GCF_949987615.1 Pollachius pollachius
TTCGTCTGAATTCTACATTCTCCATTCGCAAACAACATGAAAAATTATTACTATTGTAAAATTACCAATTTTTACTCGAAAAAGTGACTTTTCTGCCTAGACAAGTGAAAGGTAAATGTACTTATCCGAGGGACAAGGCCTCATAATAAAGTTGATGTTGACACACACACATGTATGCACACACACACACACACACACACACACACACACACACACACACGCACACACACACACCTTTGCTGCTGTGCAAGCTGTGATGGACACTTGTAGACCAACACTATTCTCATTTCAGTCCAAACTAATTTTATTTAAAGTAAAATACTTGCAAGCCAGGGCAACATGTTTGTGTTCAGCTGTATGGCTCTGTTGGGGGAAACTGGAATAGATCTCACCGAACCAGATAATCTGAACCAGATCTGTTCAACAAGCTATTTTGTTTTGCGAGAGTATATCATCAAACTATCATCATTACCCTTTATAATAAGACTGATATAGTTATAGGAATGAAGGACGATAAAAAATCAAGCTGTTGAGAACTCTTTTATTAAACCTTCATTAACCTTTATGATAAGGTAATAGTAATGAAGAAACTTATTTATCTTCAGATCTTCATTTCCTCCTTTGCACCGCTGCGTCTCCAGATACCTAGAGCTACAGGACGCTACACCCTGAGTCTTGTTATCTGTGGTCTGTGTGTGGGTGTGTGTGTGTACTTGGTGGGGACTTGAACCTGATTGCACACCAAACCCGTGGGGACCTCGTGTGCGGTGAGGACCTGAGTCCAGGTCCCCAGAGGCACCAGCATTGCAAATGAAAGAAAACACAATTTTAACATGCTTGGCAATGTACCCCTCAAAATCCTTATAGGTCCTCGTCAGGTAGGTTTCACCGGATTTAAAGGGTGTGTGTGTGTGTGTATCTGTGTGTGTATGTATTTTTCGGAATGCACCCCTACTGGTCAGATCTAGAATAACTGTGTGTGAATTGTGTGTTCACCTGACATATCAGGTCCCCACCACACCCACTGCACCCCCACCCAAGCCCAACCCTAACCCGGCTCCACGAGATCATCGAAGGCCTGATGAACTTACTGGAGGTTTTAAGAACAGTGTGTCTACAGTCTGAGTAATTCTTTCATTACACAGGACATGAAGCAGGAGCCCTGATCCGTTAACACCTCCTTGGCTATCCCTACCCGGCTAAACAGTAGCATTAGCTCCCGGGCGACCGCCTCCACGGTGCCTGGCGCAGGGGTAGCGCCTCGGGGTACCGGGTGGCGTAGTCCACCAGTACCAGGATGTATAGTGTCCCCAGCTGGTCTTGGGAAGGGGCCCCACAATGTCCAGTGTTTTTCGTTCGAAGGGAGTTTCTATGATCGGCATGGGGATAAGGGGGTTTCTGACTGTGGCCCGAGGCGCTACCCTCTGGCACTCGGGACACCCCTGACAGTGACGCTCGACATCCCTCTTTACCCCCGGCCAATAGAATCTCGCGAGGACCCGTTCCCGGGTCTTGTCCATGCCCAGATGGGCTCCGAGGAGGTGGGTGTGGGCCATGAACAGCACCTTGCTGACGTATGTGTGGGGCACCACTAACTGCTCCCTCTTTGTGCTGAAGTGTGGGTGCGGGAGGTGAATCACCGAGTCTCGGGTCTGTCCGTCGTGGACCAATACGTGCCTCCAGGCATGTTTCATGGCCTCGTCTTGGAGCTGGGCGGTGGCAAACTGGCCGGGTCGGGCCGAGCCTTCCCCCCTCCCCGGCAAGAAGTCCGAGAACTCGGTGAGGGGGGAACTCTCCGGCTCCTCCGGGGGATCTAGCTGCTCGGGTGCCGTGAGGGTTTCCGGGGTGTCGGGGGAAGGTTCCGGTGACCCGGTCCGGACGGGTCCTCTTCCCGTGTGGAGCGGGGACCCCGGTGGGGAGGGTCCGTTCCCCTCGGACTCCTGGTCCTCCGCCGTCAGCTCTCCGGGGGATGACGGGAGCCTGGTGGCCCCGTAGGCCTGCCGAGCTCCCCTCGCCCCTCCGCGGGAAGGTTCTCTCCGGCTCCGGATTTCTCGCGCCGGGTCCCACAGCCGGTGGAAGATCGGGCAGTCCCTTCTGATCAGTAGCGGCACCAGGAGGTGGGGTACGATCCCCGCCCGAGCCGTGAACACCCCGTGTGGGGTCCG
Source organism: Pollachius pollachius (assembly GCF_949987615.1). NCBI lineage: Eukaryota > Metazoa > Chordata > Actinopteri > Gadiformes > Gadidae > Pollachius > Pollachius pollachius. The sequence continues at coordinate 272,166 of NC_136944.1, forward strand.
GACGACCACGTGGCAGGTTTCGTAAGTTCGGGTATCCCCGTGCACGCAGGCGGGTTCCCCTTCCCTTCCGCCCGCCAAGTCGGGGCGGAGGAGGGTGACCACGCTGCCGGTGTCCAAAAGGGCCTGCGTGTCCCGATTCATAACCCGCCTGTATGGTCGGGCTTCCGGACGTCCCCTGCGCCCAACAGGTCGCCAGCATGCAGGGCCGGCCCGTCCCCTTGTCCGCGTAGGCCGACGGCATCGACGTGTCTCAGTCTCCCGGGCAGTAGCGGGCGAGATGGCTGGGCTGGCCGCACTCGTAGCAGCGCCTCCCCTCGCGACTCTCCTGCATCCCGCTCGGCGGGTCGGGGGAGGGTGCCGAGGCCCCGGTTGTGTGTCCCCATTGGTCTCGGCGGGTCTTGACGAGTCGTGGGGTGTTCTTGTTCTGGCGCTCAGGTGCTGGGCCACCTGCCAGTTCTCCAGCTGTCGGACCAGGTCATCCACTGTGTCGGGATGGTGGTGTCCCGTCGGGCGTCCGGCGGGAGCCGACGAAGGGTGTTGTCTATTATCAGCCTGTCGATAGGGCTGGGTCCTTCTCCTGTTGCCAGCCACCGCTTCACCAGTCGACTGTGCTGGGCGATCTGCGTCCGTACGGCGCCCCGGACGTCAAATCGCCAGTCATGGACGCGTTGCACGCGAGCCGCGAGGTTGTGACCGTAGTACGCCAGGATCGCCTGTTTGAGGGCCGGGTACTGTCCGGCAGTCTCCGCCGGTAGGTCCTGGCTCGCCTGCTGGGCGGGCCCGGTGAGGAACGGGGCCACAATATGGGCCCACTGCTCCTCTGGCCAGTTTTTCCTCTGGGCGGTCCGCTCAAAGACCTCCAGGTACGCCTCCACGTCGTCGGCGGGCCCCAGCTTGGTGAGCCGGCTGGCAGGGGCAGCGGTCGGGGCGGCGCGGACGGCGTGCTGGGTGAGCCGCAGTAAGGCCTCGCGGAGCAGGGCAATGCTCTCTGAGGTCTCCCGCTGCTGTTGCTGGGCGGCCGTCGCCGCGGTTCCGTCCGGGTTCTGCATGCCGGACTGGTGGTGTAGTGGGGTCCTTCAGACTGCCTGCATTCTCCTTCATATGTGGTAGCCCGCTTCCCAATGTGCCAGGTTTCAGGTACGAATCACACGTTGAACAAGGGTTAAGCCGCACTCTGCATTTATTCAACAAGAATCAGAAATACAGGTACTCGATCTAGGGTCTCCGTGAGCCTCTAGTCCGCGGGCGTGTCGAGTAATCCCTTTGTGTTGCTCTTCTCCCGTCTCCTGCTCTGTGGTCCTTTTTAAGATGGCTCCGGGGCTTTCTCCTCCCTGCGGCCAGGTGTTCCCCATCTCGCTGATTGGGGGGAGAGACGTGGTGCTCTCTGTCACCGGTTGGTAGGTGGCGGCGGTATACCCCGTCCACCACTGATTCTCGGACCCGCCCGGGCCGAGGTTTAAGGTGCGGGATGCCACACTGTGTATGTTTGTGTGTCTATGTGAGTGTGTGTGTGTGTGTCTATGTGCATGTGTGTGTGTGGTGTGTGTGTGTGTGTGTGCGCACTATAACCTACTCAATGACTCTCTCCTTGGGGTTGGACAGTCCCAGAGAGTCCAGTCCTTGTTTACTGATGACCTGCAGAGAGAGACAGCTAGTTAGCCACTGGCTGTGGCTAACTAGCTGTGGCCCACAGCTAGTTAGCCACAGCCAGTTAGCAACTGCTAGTTAGCCACAGCCAGTTAGCCACAGCTAGTTAGCCACTAGTCATCAGGTCAGGTCTCCATAGAGTCATTCAGTAGGGTTGGTTAAGTGCTCTCATACTGGGACTGGTTCTGCCTCTCCGCTGGTTTCCAGTTCCATGCCACTCATACAGATCCCGCCCCCGGCAACATGATTGGTCGACCAAAAGTCTGTGACCTCCGATGGCCCAGCAGCTCAAAGATGGGAGGGGCCTTCCTCTGAGGTGGGCTTGGCCTCCTCTCTGAGGTGGGCGTGGTCTCCCTCTGGGGTGGGAGGAGGACAGGAAGTGCATGGGGAAGAGGACAGGAAGTACATGGGGAGAAGGGCAGGAAGTACATTGGGAGGAAGACAGGAAGTATATTGGGAGGAAGACAGAAAGGGGAACATGAAGAGGAAAGAATACGTTTTCTATCTACAGTGGTTTCAGTTGGCTTGCTAAGGTGAGGCCATCCAGTACACAACACTGGACTACACAATGCAGTGACGCTGTGCAGTACTCCCAGTACTGGAACATGGCAGCACAGCCCCAGGAGGAGCCCTGACCTGAGCGCGGCCGCAGACGGCCTCGTAGACGGGGTGGAGGGCTGTGACCTGGTAGTCCAGCAGGATGGTGGAGACCTGGGCCAGCTGGGGCTCCTCCAGGTACCAGCCCAGAGCCTGCACCTTCTGGGGGGGGTCAGGGGGGCTCCCACCGCACACACGCCCCGGGGCGGACCCCAAGGGGGCCCTAACCCCCAGATGAAGACTATCTAACCCCCCTGTATCTGGTCCTGGTACCTCCCTCCAGATGAAGACTATCTAACCCCCCTGTATCTGGTCCTGGTACCTCCCCCCCCCCCAGATGAAGACTATCTAACCCCCCTGTATCTGGTCCTGGTACCTCCCCCCCCCAGATGAAGACTATCTAACCCCCCTGTATCTGGTCCTGGTACCTCCCCCCCCCCAGATGAAGACTATCTAACCCCCCTGTATCTGGTCCTGGTACCTCCCCCCCCCCAGATGAAGACTATCTAACCCCCCTGTATCTGGTCCTGGTACCTCCCTCCAGATGAAGACTATCTAACCCCCCTGTATCTGGTCCTGGTACCTCCCCCCCCCCAGATGAAGACTATCTAACCCCCCTGTATCTGGTCCTGGTACCTCCCCCCCCCAGATGAAGACTATCTAACCCCCCTGTATCTGGTCCTGGTACCTCCCCCCCCCAGATGAAGACTATCTAACCCCCCTGTATCTGGTCCTGGTACCTCCCCCAGATGAAGACTATCTAACCCCCCTGTATCTGGTCCTGGTACCCCCCTCAGATGAAGACTATCTAACCCCCCTGTATCTGGTCCTGGTACCTCCCTCCAGATGAAGACTATCTAACCCCCCTGTATCTGGTCCTGGTACCTCCCCCCCCCCCAGATGAAGACTATCTAACCCCCCTGTATCTGGTCCTGGTACCTCCCTCCAGATGAAGACTATCTAACCCCCCTGTATCTGGTCCTGGTACCTCCCCCCCCCAGATGAAGACTATCTAACCCCCCTGTATCTGGTCCTGGTACCTCCCCCCCCCCAGATGAAGACTATCTAACCCCCCTGTATCTGGTCCTGGTACCTCCCCCCCCCCAGATGAAGACTATCTAACCCCCCTGTATCTGGTCCTGGTACCTCCCCCCCCCCCCAGATGAAGACTATCTAACCCCCCTGTATCTGGTCCTGGTACCTCCCTCCAGATGAAGACTATCTAACCCCCCTGTATCTGGTCCTGGTACCTCCCCCCCCCAGATGAAGACTATCTAACCCCCCTGTATCTGGTCCTGGTACCTCCCCCCCAGATGAAGACTATCTAACCCCCCTGTATCTGGTCCTGGTACCTCCCCCCCCCAGATGAAGACTATCTAACCCCCCTGTATCTGGTCCTGGTCCTGGGGGGTCTCCCCAGCTCCTTGATGTCCAGCCCGGTGCAGTCCTCCTGCTTCTTGGTGCTGATTGGTTTACGTTGAAGGTGAACAGGAAGTGACACGCCCCCGTTACCATGGCGCCCCATGAGGGCACGAAGGAGGCGGGGCCAAAGTCAGGGCCCCCATTCATCCTGCTCCAGCTGGGAGGATGAGAGAGAGAGAGAGAGAGAGAGAGAGAGAGACCGGGTCAGAGCAGGTAGAGGGGAAATAGAAAATATCAACTCATCAGGTTCAAATGTGCTCATGGCTCTTAAAGGGGATGGGAGATGGCGCTCTCATTGGTTTATTGCACGTTACGCCCAAACCACACCTACGGGAAATTAGGCTACTTCAGGGCAACCCTTTTTAGATTTGCGTCGGGCGCAAGACTAATGTATCCACCATTATAACAGCAACAGAGGCAGAGCCCCGCCCACAAAGCTACTTCCGTTTTGCGCTTCTCACTTGCGTTTCAAACTGCTAAAAAAGGGCTCTAGGAGTCTATCAGCGGTGTTCTGAACAAGCAGGAAGCTTTTCTGACAGTTTTTCTCAATTGTTTAGACACGTTTTCTGAAAATATAGCTCAATTTCTCAAAACGCTAAGGACAAATCTGAAAAGAGTTTACCATTTTGTCAAAACTCCACAAATCTCTTTCAAAATGAACCACAGCACTCAATACCATGTTTTCTCATCTCAAAACAGATTTTTTTCCACCAAAACGAGAAACACAATGATCATATGAATATCTATTAGAGAGCATCAATTAAACACTTGTGTGATACATTTAAAACACTTATGAGGCCATGTTACATATTCAAATGTATACAATTGTTTAGAAAAAACGTCTTTTTTAAAGTTGCAATTATGTGGTACATACAGTATAAATATTCTTGCCATATTTTAATACAATACTGTGAATATATCACATCAATATTGCATTGACACAATTGTATCTCGATAGGATACAATGCATATTTGTCTATCCAATGAGCTTCAATGGGCTAAACTCACAATCCCACAGAGTCATGCTGTACACCTAGAGTTGATACTGCAACATTGTTGGAGTTCTGAAAATACACCAATGTTACCAATTTTGGCAAAACTCACAGTACAGTAATTGCACTGATAAGTAAAATGAAAAACACTACAGTAAGAGAATGTTTTTTCAGGGGATTTAATGATTAAATCAGTGCACAAGTTCAAAACTGTAACTTATTTGTTACTGTAATACAGTTAAATGTTCAGCTGAACTGACTGCAAAAAAAGCTTCCCTTAGGCCAAAAAAAATAGAAAGATTATAAATGAGGTGAAGGTGAAACAGATCTATATGTGTTCGATTTCTGCTCATTTCTAAACTGTTTGTAAAGACTGCGTTGTGTATTTCTCCCTCGTAGTAGTAATTCTTGAAGTGGAATCAAATCAACTTGCCAGGTTGGGTCAGAGGGTTGAATAGCAGGTTTATTGGAGGATGTAATACAGCACAGGTACAGATTAAGGTGGGATAGTCTCAGTGTAGGAGGAGAGGAACAGTCTCCAGACGTGCTCCTTGGCTGTCGATCCCTCTTCTCACCGAACCAAAGGTTTGAGGCCAGTATTATAGGAAAGAAAGCGTGAATAACAAAATAACAGTGTCTCCCTTGATAAGGTATATGGCGGCCCTGGCTATGTCCCAGACGACCGGGTTGGTTCGTCCTTGTTGGGACATCACAAATGATGGAATGGAATGTTGGAAATAACACCTCGTACAGTAGGAGAGGCACTGGCCTGGTCCTAGACTAAGAGATGTGAACACAGAGAGGCATTAAAATACACCAACATTCTACATTCCTCCCTCTCCATCATATTAAACGTAGTTTAAAGATCACCCTTTAAAATGACAATTCAGTGGATCTACTGGTAAGAAATTAACAATTATCTAAATCAACAAAATGAAGCATAAAAGGCAATAGCAAACATAAAAAAGTATACTCATCAACCACAAGTAAACCAGGTGTAGGCTAATTAAAAAATAAAAAACTCATTAGGTTACTCATGATTAAACCAAAACAGATTTTAAATTGTAAAATAAAGGAAATGGACTGTCCAGACACCTCCCTCTGCTGGGCGGTGAAGCTCCACCTTTCTCTGACAGCTCTCTCTGTCCCCAGCAGAAAAGTGGTTCTGTTAGTCTAACAACATTAAAGGGCCCAGAGGAAGGCTTAGCCTTAGAAACGTTGGGGAGTTTGGGGCACCAGAGCTTGGGACGGGGTGGGCTCTCTAACACAGCTACCCTGAGGGGGGGCAACAAGATCGGGTCAGTCCCCGGGGGGGTCGGTTGGGGGGTCGGTCATCCGGTGAAACACACAGGGAGATAACTCGATGACCACATAGAGCATAATAACGGAAAGGACAAACGGCAGAGCCATTTGGACTATCTGAGAAAACATAGAGCCACCCAACCCGCTGAGCCATCCCACACATGTAAATCAGTCTGTATCCCACCTCCATCCTGATCAGGCCAGAGCAGCTCATCTCCAACACAGCAGAGCTCACCTGAGGCCTCTTCTATGCTCTCACACATGACTCAAGGGTTCTGCCAGTTGAGTTTGAACAGGAGAGAAGTGAGCGAGACCAGTTGGTAATTGGGTGTCTCACCCTCACCCCCCCTCCCCAAGCCCCCCTCACACACCCTTCATGTGTGTGTGTGTGTGGGCGCATGGTTGTGTCATGTATGCATTATGTAATGCATACATACATGTACTGCATTAAGTGTTATGTATGTGCACGCGTGTGTGTTAATATATGAGAGTGTTGAGAGAGAGAGAGAGAGAGAGACTATAACTGACACAGAGACACTGAGGCCCCTAACCCAGAACACAGGGACCCTCAGAACCCCACTGTGTGTGTGTGTGTGTGTGTGTGTGTGTGTGTGTCTGTCTACACCCTCACCCCCCCCCAACTCCCACTCAGAGACACTGAGGCCCCGCCGACCCCCGAGGACCCTACCCAGCACCATTTGTGTGTGTGTGTGTGTGTGTGTGTCTACAACCGACAGAGAGACGCTGAGGACCCCTCCCCTACCAGGACCCCAGGGAGGAGGTCCTCCTGGGTGAAGGAGGACCAGAAGGTGTGGAGGTGTGTCAGTGTGTCTGAGGACCCTCCTCCACCTGGGGACACTCTGTAGAAGGACAGAGAGCCAGCAGGCCGGTCCAGATACACTGCTACTCTGGTGGAGCCAGCGGGGGGGAGAGGGAGGACTGTTACTCTACCGTTGTACACGGCAGAGTAACCACCATCATAACAAAAAAGACCCCAGGACTTGTTGTTCCGTCCAAGCCTGCTGTCACCACCCCCTCCTCTCCTTGTGATTCCTCTGTATGTCACTCCTATCCAAACACCTCCTTCCCTCTCTACCTCCCAGTAACAGCGGCCAGTCAGAGCCTCTCTACCCAACACCTGGGGCCGGGAGTCAAATCTCTCTGGGTGATCCGGATACGACTGGTCCTCTCCAACCAGCGTCACCTTCCTGTTGTCCTCAGACAGAGAGAGGTCTCTGTGGGCCGTGTTGGGGTCCAGGGTGAGTTCACAGGCATCTGAGGGAGAACCAGACATGATGAGCTGCTGAACCGCTCTTCATCCTCATCATCATCACTGGTACTGTTCTCCTGAACATGACATGTGAGGGGGGGGGGGGGGATCATGTGATGTTATAGTAACGCTATTGCTTCAGACTCCGCCTTCACCCCCCCCCCCCCCCCCCCCCCCCCCCCCCCCCGAGCCCAGACCCTCCCCTCAGCACCCTTTGTGTGTGTGTGTGTGTGTGTGTGTGTGTGTGTGTGTGTGTGTGTGTGTGTGTGTGGACCCTCAGCCCCATCTCCCCCCCCCTCCCCCGAGCCCAGATGTTATCTTCATGATGATTGGACAGTATTAATATATGGAAGATACATGATGTCAGCCATCATCCTCATTCCCAGTAGGATCTGATCTCACTTCCTGCTGTGTGGATGGACTTTCCATCTAAGTAGTGAGTGTGTGATGTGATGAATCAAACAGACACTTACACTTCTTTAGAGCTGGTTTCAGCCTCCACACTCCACCGTGCTCCACACTGGGGGGGAAACGAAGTGAGAGCAGCATGTTGAAACATTCACCTTCATCATCGGCCGTCTCATCACGTTCTACACAACGTGAGTTACAGCTGCCTCTTCAAACCACTTCTTCTAGCAGCGGCTTGAATCCTCGTAGGAGACTTTGTCCCTGAGTGGTGAGCTGTCCTCTCCATACCTGAGAGTGTCAAGTCTCCAGTGTGGATCCTCCAGTCCAGCAGAGAGCAGCGCAGCTCCAGAGTCTCCTGGGTGATTGTAGCTCAGGTCCAGCTTTCTCAGATGGGAGGGGTTGGAGCTCAGAGCTGAGGCCAGAGAAGCACAGCCTTCCTGTGTGACCAGGCAGCCAGACAAGCTACACACACACACACACACACACACACACACACACTTTATTATATTTATTCTGGTTGAGAGCAGTTCATACTAAAGTTACCACATTTATAAAGTGTATTCATTCCATTTGGAGGACAAGGAGAACAGGAAGAGTAAGTGGTGAGATGACATCATCACAGACATCAGAACTTCCTTCACTTGGATGTGAAACAGGATCATAAGCAAATGCTCCTTTCTCAATAGCTACAACTCAATGAGATATTGTTTGGTTAGAGTCAGGAGAAGTCCGCTGTGTTTGGTACGCTGAGACCGTTTCTTCACAGGTTCTAACATTGTGTAGAACCAGGGAGAGTTTTGTCAGCAGGCAAAAGAGCAACAGAAAGGCATCGGACATGAGCAGCACTACACCAAACTAATGTGAAGTTAATAAAGTCCATCTTTAATGTTCAATATGATTCACTTTACCACGGCCAGTGATGTTCTATGGTGAGGTGTACATTATATTTAGATCACAGCACAGCTAAAGCCTCATCCCCATGTCTACACTAATGACAACTCCTCAGCTCACATCTGCTGACCAGAGTTACATAACATATAACATACATAACATACTAGTAGTTAACAGGTCAACCCCTAACCCTCACATCAGCTGGCCAGAGCTACATAACATATAACATACATAACATACTAGTAGTTAACAGGTCAACCCCTAACCCTCACATCAGCGGTCCAGACTTACATAACATATAACAAATATAACATACTAGTAGTTAACAGGTCAACCCCTAACCCTCACATCAGCCGGCCAGAGCTACGTAACATATAACAAACATAACATACTAGTAGTTAACAGGTCAACCCCTAACCCTCACATCAGCTGGCCAGAGCTACATAACATATAACATGCATACCGTCTTGTGTGTTCTTTTCGATAACGGTCCAACTAGTCGTGGACCATCCCTTACATATTAAACAACCCCAAGACCCAGTTTGAAGAGGCTGAAAACTGACCTGAGAGTTTCCAGTGTACAGTGTGGACTCCCCAGTCCAGCAGAGAGCAGCTTCACTCCTGAATCCTGCAGATCATTGGTACTCAGGTCCAGCTCTCTCAGACTAGAGGAGTTGGAGCTGAGAACTGAGGCCAGAGCTTCACAGCATCTCTCTGACAGATCACAGCCCTTCAGCCTTCACACAAAATAAAGAGAACAGGTTAGGAACTGTGATTAAAATAAAATACATCTTCAACTTATTACATAATGAAGAAATTGTGGTTATTCAAATTGGGTGAAAAATGTATAACAATAAGATAGTTGTTTTGCAGTGTTTAAAAAGTCGTTTTGTATATTAATATTACTTTTAGTTACAATATTATGTATATTATGCATTGTATTGTAATACATGTTATCAGTTAACCTAAAGCGATATTTTGCATGTAATTAGAAGTTTTATTCCTATATTATCTATATTGTGTTGTGAGGACAATAAACATCATAGCGATCAGGAAAACACTTTGCGAGCATGAGAACTAAGACATCATTTGTGCGCTTGGGGTTGTCAGTTGCGTGCTGCTTCACTTTACGTGCACACTTTTATGGTTGTAAACCTGTTAAATGTCTTCTGATATTGAACCTTGTGGTGTAACTGTTTGACCATTGGGTAAAACGGACCTGAGAGTTTCCAGTGTACAGTGTGGACTCCCCAGTCCAGCAGAGAGCAGCTTCACTCCTGAATCCTGCAGATCATTGGTACTCAGGTCCAGCTCTCTCAGACTAGAAGAGTTGGAGCTGAGAACTAAGGCCAGAGCTTCACAGCATCTCTCTGACAGATGACAGCCCTTCAGCCTTTACCCAAAATAAAGAGAACATGTCAGGAACTGTGATTAAAATAACATACATCTTTAAGTTATTCAATAATGAAGGAATGTTATTAGTTTAACAAAAAAAAAAAATAATAATTAGATGTATAAATGAATACTCCTATATTCTATTTTTCTGAATATTCTCTTATGTATACTATAATACATTACACGTTAATAGGACACCTACAGAGATGTTTTGTATATTATTATAACTAGTATGTTTATTCTGTTATTAGCAGAATAGTAATACATGTTGTAATGAACCTACAGAAATCTTTTTCATATTATTTTAACCTTATATTCCAGTTGTATTTATATTGTGTAGTGTGTATTGTAATACATGTTATTAGTGAACCTACAGAGATATTTTGGAGGCTTTGACCACTGGCAGCAGCCTGAGAAGACCATCTTCTGAAGCAGAGTATTTTTTCAGGTCAAACACGTCCAGCTCCTCTTCTGATGTCAGTAAGATGAAGACCAGAGCTGACCACTGAGCAGGGGAGAGAGATTCTACGGAGAGACTTCCTGATGTCAGGTACTGTTGGATCTCCTTCACTAGAGAACAGTCGTTCAGTTCATTCAGACAGTGGAACAGATTGATGCTTCTCTCTGGAGATAGGTCCCCTTTTATCTTCTCCTTGATGTAAGACACTGTTCGCTTATTGGTCTTTGAGCTACTTCCTGTCAGTCGCAGCAGACCTGTTTTCATCTGAGTGGTCAGTGATCTTTTTTTCTGTCCCAGCAGACCGCGTAGGACAATCTGATTGGTCTCCAGAGAGAGGCCCAGGAGGAAGCGGAGGAACAAGTCCAGGTGTCCGTTCTCACTCTGTATGGCCTTGTCCACAGCACTCTGGTAGAGGAGGAGTTTATTTTTCCTGGAGGTTGGTGGTTCTTCTGAGAGCAGATTGACACCAGTATCGATGAAGGACAGAAAGACATAAAGGGCAGCCAGAAACTCCTGGATGCTCAGATGGACAAAGCAGAACACTTTGTCCTGGTACAGCCCACACTCCTCATTAAAGATCTGGGTGAACACTCCTGAGTACACTGAGGCTGCTCTGATATCGATGTCACACTCTGCCATATCTGCCTCGTAGAAGATCAGGTTCCCTTTCTCCAGCTGGTTAAAAGCAAGTTTTCCAAGAGAAACAATGATCTCCTTGCTCTCTGAACTCCAGTCTGGATCTGTTTCAGCTCTCCCATGGTACTTCCTGTCCCCATGTATGGACTGAACCCTCAGGAAGTGGCTGTACATCTGAGTCACGGTCTTGGGCATCTCTTCGATCTGGGATTTTTTGAAGATGTCTTCCAGAACTGAAGCAGTGATCCAACAGAAGACTGGGATGTGACACATGATGTGGAGGCTTCTTGATTTCTTGACGTGGGAGATGATTGTGGTGGCCAGCGTCTCCTCTCGGAATCTCTTCCTGAAGTACTCCTCCTTCTGTTGGTCGGAGAACCCCCTCACCTCTGTCACCATGTCAACACACTCAGCAGGGATCTGATTGGCTGCCGCAGGGCGTGTGGTTATCCAGATGCGAGCGGAGGGAAGCAGGTCGCCCCTGATGAGGTTTGTCAGCAGCACGTCCACCGAGGTGGACTTTGTGGCATCATTCCATATCGGGTTGTTCTGGAAGCCCAGAGGATGTCGACACTCATCCAGACCATCCAAGATGAAGACAACTTGGAACCGGTCGAATCTGCAGATTCCTGCTTCTTTGGTCTCACTAAAGAGGTGATGAAGAAGTTCCACCAAGCTAAACTCTTTCCCTTGCAGTAAATTCAGCTCTCTGAAAGTGAGGAGAAATGTATAGTGTATGTCCTGGTTGGTTTTGCCTTCAGCCCAGTCCAGAGTGAACTTGTGTGTTAAGACGGTTTTACCAATGCCGGCCACTCCAGTTGTCATCATTGTTCTTATTGGTTGATCGTGTCCAGGTAAGGGTTTAAAGATGTCTTCACATCTGATTGGTGTTTCTTCCTTGGCTGGTTTCCTGGAAGCTGTTTCAATCAGTCTGACCTCATGTTCCTTGTTGACCTCTCCACTGCGTCTCTCTGTGATGAAGAGCTCTGTGTAGAAGTCGTTCAGATCTGTTTGCTTTCCTGCTTTAGCGATTCCCTCAAACACACACCTGAACTTCTTCTTCAAATGAGCCTTGATTTTATTTTGGCAATTGACAGCATCAGATCCTAAATTAGAAAACAACAGATGACATCAGTTAGTGGATGGTGATCAGTGGGGCCAGGTCAATATTTCCTGTTAAATTTCCAACGTCATGATATTTAGTGGCTTCATTACTTGTGGTCGGAAAAGCTGGTTGTGAAGGACTGCATGTTACAGATTCAAAATGTTAAGGACTATTATTTCCACAGCAATATGATTGTTCTAATGATAGTAATAATGATAGTGAATCAGTGTAAAGTGATTTGCTAAGCTGATACAACAAGACAGGGTTTCATCACTTCCACTGAGTTATTCTGCTGTTGGTCAGCAGTATAATGTTTAATGTTAATGTGGCTTCATAACTTGTGGTCGGAGAAGCTGGTCGTGACAAAGATTGTGTGTTACGGATTCAAAATGTTCAGGACTTTGTTTTTTCCACAGCAATATGATTGGTCAAATGATAATAATAATGATAGTGAATTGGTGTAAAATGACATGCTGATATAACAAGATAGTGTTGCATCTCTTCCACAGAGTTATTCTGCTGTTGATCTGCAGTTTATGTTTAATATTATTAATAATAATAATAATAATTACATTGAATAACATTTTATTTCAAGGCACCTTTCATGACTCCCAAGGTCACCTTACATTTCATTAGACAGTCTAGGGTCAAAAACAGCAAGAGCTGCATCGCCAACAGCATGATCAAAACAAGACATAAGACCCAGGTAGGAGGGGGTAAGAACAGTGAGGAGACCCAGGTAGGAGGGGGTAAGAACAGTGAGGAGACCCAGGTAGGAGGGGGTAAGAACAGTGAGGAGACCCAGGTAGGAGGGGGTAAGAACAGTGAGGAGACCCAGGTAGGAGGGGGTAAGAACAGTGAGGAGACCCAGGTAGGAGGGGGTAAGAACAGTGAGGAGACCCAGGTAGGAGGGGGTAAGAACAGTGAGGAGACCCAGGTAGGAGGGGGTAATAACAGTGAGGAGACCCAGGTAGGAGGGGGTAAGAACAGCAGCACAACGGGGATACAAGGGGAACCCACGGTAGGGGGTCATTATAGCGAGCAGGCCAGTGGGAACACATGTGTTTTGAGGAGAGTTTGAATGTTGTCAGGGCGTGTCTTTCAGTTCAGGTCAGAGCCCTAGCACCCACGGTGCTGAGAGCCCTAGCACCCACGTTGCTGAGAGCCCTAGCACCCACGGTGCTGAGAGCCCTTGCACCCACGGTGCTGAGGCGGGAGGTCCGGACGGTGAAGACCAGCTGAGGATGACGAAGGGAGCGGTAGGGCCTGTCCTCCTGGAGGAGGTCGGGGAGATAAGTGGGGGCCACGTTGTGGAGGGCTTTGTCGGTGAGCAGAAGGGTTTTAAGGTCAATCCGGTGTTGGACACTGAGCCAGTGTAGTTGGACGAGAATGGGGGTGATGTGGTCGGGGGATTTGGTGCTGGTAATGATGATGTTTAACATTCTTTAACCTGAGACCCCCACCATTACCCCACATACTGGATCAAACCATTTAACAAAGAAGGAAAAATTGAAAGGAAAAACTCAAAGAGGAAAGATTGTCTCCACATAGAAGTTTGAAATGTATAAGTCTCACACTATGTAATTTAGTCTGAAGAGAACAAATAATAATCTCCTACTGCTCATCAAAATGTGTATTTCTTATCTGTTTTCAAGATAAGAGCCTCTTACCGCCCCCCAGTGTGTCGGCCAGTTCCTCCTGGTTCATCTCCATCAGGCAGAGCTTTGTGATGTCCACCACTCCCTCTATGGCGCGCCTCGTCTGCTCCTCCTTCTTACCATCCACCTCCTCCTCCTCCACTCTCTGACCCTCTGAGCATTGTGGGTAATCTGAGAAGAGATCCCTCCAGAGCTTCTTCAGCTCCTTGTCTAGGAAAGCGTGTGCGTTCTCCTCAGCCCTCTGGAACAGAACAAACATCAAGGAGAACTTTACTCTGAACTAACTGAGACATCAGAAGCATCTGTCCTGGATCCACGTCCCGCTGGACAAGAGATGCTTTCTAATGTCCAAGGAGAGCTGAAGTTAAACGTCTTGGTGGACATTTACACACCTTGATCAGCTCTGTTTGATGCTGCTGTAGAGACTGAGTGCTGGTAACCTTTGACCTCTCCTGGTGCCTGTGGGGAACACGCACACACACACACACACACACACACACAAACACACACACACACAATTATATTTCCCCAGACTTGTAGATATCAGTATCAGTAGAGTCTGATAACAACCAACTGGTCCGTTTTCATCCTCTGTTTGAACCTACCTCTCCTCTCTGGAGCGGCGTCCATCTTTAAATCGATATGGTATATCCATACTGAGGTCACTCTTCATGGAGACACAGCTGGGTCCAGGGGAGTCTGCTCTCTGCTGCTTCTCTGGGCTTCAACACACACACACACACACACACACACACACACACACACACACACACACACACACACTTTAATTCTTCCTGCCTTGGAAACATCAGTGCCAGTAAAGTCTGATAACAAGAGCCTGCTTGCTCCTGCTGGACGCTTTTAGAAAAACAAGAACCAGGATTTATGGACGTTTGATAGTAGCTGTATCTTTATGATCTCTGATGAATCCTCACCTCTTCTCAATAGACTGATTTCCATCTTTAAACTCGTCAGGGTGATCCATAGACCAGTCACTCTTCATGGAGTCACAGCTGGGTCCAGGGGAGTCTGCTCTCTGCTGCTGCTGGACTCTTCTAGAAAAACAAGAACCAGGATTTATGGATGTTTCATAGAAGCTGAACCTATATAATCTCTAGGGCTGTCAAATTCTGGTCAGTTTGTTGATTGGTTAATCAATATTCACTTGTTGGACCAAATTCTCTTTGGTCGGACAATGGCTGGTGTTCCTTTCATAAGAACAAAGAGCTTCTTAATCCATTATTTTAGGGCCGGGAGGGACAAATGCAGACCGATGTGTTTCATATTTGAGAGAAGGGCTATATCGTGTTAGAAATAACATGAATTATGAATAAAAATTTGTTTGAAGGCGCCGTAGTTTCTGTTTTAATAATCATATTGTTAAATAAACTATAAGGCTTATAAGACAAGAGGTCAAACCCCTGGGTTTCTCAACGTTGAACTGGCAGATAAGGAAGACCGCTAGTCCTAACTTACTGAACCTTTACTCCGCTACTAACTCATTGATTCCAACAAAGTCATCGATGTGGCAGCATTTGGTTAAAAAGGACAACAAAAAAGCATGCAAAGGGTAGAGTAAGTTTGTGGGCAGATCAGCTAAAATGGTAAGGCATGAGTACTTTTTTCTTAATATGTCTGTGGTACTTCATCTCCCTTCATATTTAACGCTCACTAGGCTTTGAGTGGGGACATCAGAATTGGCTTCTTGGCACGAATCCCAGCAGCATCCAGTGGGCCCCATTATATTACACACAGATAAAAGCTCAAATCAATTCTTGGGTTGTGTCGTCTATAAACGACGCTGGCCGATGCTCCGTGGCTCGTCCTCTGTCTGCTTCATATTGAACCTCTGCTCTAACCGAGTGGACTCGGACCGAGAGGGGGTCTGAAACCCACTGACCTTCAAACAGCCCTTATGTGATATTGAGGCTTGCAGGTAGATTAGAACGCACTGCGGTAGATTATGTTGATCTAGAGATAACGTGCGCATTGTTTTATACATTGGCGTCAGTTTGGTTTGAAATGTGGTGGGGACAGAGACGCAATCTGGAGTGCTTTTTCAGAAGTGCTGGGTACATTGAGGATGCACCTTATTTTTCTTTAGCGCAGTTCATGAAAGGTTCTGAAAGACGGGATACCCATGTAGCTTACTAATATAAAATTTATACAAAAAATGATGTGTGACACGTTTTATGAAGAAAGCGTTTTCAAAAAGCATTGGACATGATGACCCACTATGTTCTGCTCCATGATGCACTCAATGTTGACGTGACATGGCATGAGCTATACCAACATAAACAAAGAGGAGCTTATTACCTACGTGTTTAAGTTCAGAAGGGGCAAACGTGTAGCTACACATAGCACTACAAAAAGATTGAAAAAGCTAAAAATAATTATAGCTGAACGCTATATATCACATCATGAGCTGGCTGTTCTCAATTCACAACACACATCCATCCAATCTACAGGGCATTCTGACCGAAACCCATGCACTCCCCCCCCCCCCAACCACAGACACAATTATTCCAGAATTCAAGCAAAGCGAAAGACCAAAAGTCACTTTGAGTCAACAAGAGACTGACTCCACCGACTCCACTATCGTAATATCCACTATTCTATACCCAACATCGTAAGAACGCAAACACTGGATCATTTAAGTTAAGCTACTTGGAGGCTATGGCTAGTAGTACTATTTCAAGTTAAAACAGCTGACCACATGAGGGCAAAAAATGATCTTGCCAAAGTACCAGCAAATCTTAAGCAATAAATATCGCATCTTACCTTTATTAATGTGCCAGTGGTCTGCAGATGTATCCCGCGGGGTTGCCTGCATGCCTGCTGCCTAACCACATCCATTTAGTTCAACAGGTTTTCGCTCTGATACTGTCCATCCGTGGTACGGTCTGGTGTTTTTTTCCTATGTATTCAGGCTAAAATTAATTGACGGTCTGATGCCTCATCATTGCATACCAGCCATAGAGTATTGGTATTAATATCTCATTCATTGTCCAAGCCAGGCTGGCGCCTCATACAAAAATAATCCACAACTACGGTGCTGCAGAGGGGGCATCTAGTCACGACTGAAAAAAGACGAGATAGCGATACAACCAGAGCCCGACATTCTCTCATCCTACCTAGTTAATTATACAGCATAATGTCAAAAAGGAGTGGACAGGACATCAGAGCTGTTTTTAAAGCTAAGCAGTTGAAGCTGACATGCACAGTAAGTGTGCTAGTGTCTTATGAGCTCAGCTAAATTAATATTATTCTAGAAATATGTCATTCTTGAGTTTTTTTAGCTAGCTAGCCTCTACCAGCGCGACACACTGTTGGCTAGCATGCCTAGTGCTACCGGAGTGTTTTGCCCTATGTGCTTTAACGTTTAGCTTTCCTATTTAAATTAATTTTGAATTTATAATAGACCAATTGAATTTATTCAAACCAATATTTTGTCAAAAACCAATTACAATATTGATAACATATATACCACAACCAACATAATTTTTAATTTTTAATTTTTATTTTTATTCTTTTTTTTATTTTTATTTTTTCTGGGGGGGACAAAATGAATCTTGCCGAAAACTGGTGGGGACACGTCCCCGGCGTCCCCGGCGTAATCGACGCCTATGGTTTTATAATCATCTTTTCACCATAGACCAATCGATTGGTCAGAGAGATGGTTGAATTTAAGACTACAGCCCAAATCATCATCTCTAATCAATACTAACCTTTTCTCAATAGACTGATTTCCATCGTTAAATTGCACATAAGGATGTTCCATAGACCGGCCACTCTTCATGGAGACACAGCTGGGTCCAGGGGAGTCGGTTCTCTCCTGCTTCTCTGGGCTTCAACACACACACACACACACACACACACACACACACACACACACACACACACACACACAGCTTTTACTCAGACTAATGATGGAGTCATGATGTATCACTGCTGAGCTCTGAGATGGACAACAGTCACAGACAGAGAGATCCTCTTCTTACCTCTTAGCTTTGCTCCGGCGGCCATGTTCCCCAGACAGAGTGGTCTTAGAGGTAGGACCCCCCTCCTCTCTCTCCTCATTCATAGTAGACTGGGGAAAATACGTTCCGTCCCATTCGGTAAAAAGTTATAAAAGTATAAATGTAAGGGAAGAAAGGGAGGTTAAAGTGTTTATAAAACACGTTAATCAGGTGAAAGGTTTTCAAAGCGGAGAAAGAACAGCTCCTCGCTGCGACGAACCGTTCAGATGAGGAAGTAACTTAGCTGAACCGACCTCTCAGCGCATATCACATGTTTTCTGGGAAAACGAATGTGTGTGTGTTTGTGCAGTGTGCACGCGCGCGCACACACACACACACACACACACACACACACACACACACACACACACACCGAACTGTTGGAAGGGGAAGTACTTGAGGAACCGAGAGAGAGCGCAAGAGAGAGAGAGAGAGAGAGAGAGAGAGAGAGAGAGAGAGAGAGAGAGAGAGAGAGAGAGAGAGAGAGAGAGAGAGAGAGAGAGAGAGAGAGAGAGAGAGAACAGCAGAAGTAGAGAAGGAGGGGGATAGGGAGAACACAGACAGCAGCAGGGTCAGTGAACTAGTATATTCTGCATTTCTGGTGTGTCAGTTATAGATTGTGATTGAATATAGATATATCCCAGATATTTTGAGCCACAAGCAAGTTGAAATGCCACATTGTGACTTTAATTCAAATCCGATCCAGTTAAACGTTAAGTACTACTGTAATTAGTTTCCACTGCAGTGACCCCCAGTGACCACCAGATGTCCCCAGAACACGATAAAGACCGTTCGGATGTTGACACTCAGGGTTGTTTAGGCTGGAAGTGCGCCACATGCCCTGGACCGATCCAGAGGGGTTTTCCATCAACCAAGCTAAAGGCAAAGCCGGTCTTATTTCGCTTAGCCTTGCTACTTCCAGCTAGAGTTGCGTTCCATGAACCTGACTTAAGGGAATCTCCGCTAAGTAACCAGTGCAATTTATCCGACCAAACTAACCTGCTCGGTACCAGGCCAACTGTCAGACTTTCTGGAGCGGTGTTTCAGAGAAGTCCATCTGTCGGAAACAAGTGTATCATCAGAAGGTTCCGCCAAGCCTAGTCCTCACGATTTTGTCATAAATGTACATATATGAAGTACAAACAGCGTATATTGTTATCTATTGTTATCGTGGATATTTTTTCAAGACATTTTTATACAAATGTATGTATTCTATAGAATTTATCAACCAGCAGTAGAGTGAGTGGTCTAGCATTTGCCCAGTAGAGCGGGTTTTTCTAGTTCAAGTCCTGAGTACGTCGTTGAATTCTTGGTGTTGAGTTACTTTTGTAATTTCCTTTATATCAGAGAAATTAGGCCTAACAATTGACTTTTTACATAATAAATATGTCTTACAATATCCATAGGAACAAAATATAACTTGCAAAAACCCATAGTAATGTTAATGTTAATATTAATGTTCCTGTAGTGAAGCCTTTGTCACAATGACAAAGATACTGCTGCATGGGAAATTGTCAGCCACATAAATTCTATTCATGTGAGTTTCTCGGCAGGCTGCCAAGACCACCTCTGTTGAGATAAATACTAAGGTCAGTCCAGTGGTTCATTTGAGCCGGATCCTGCCAGTACAAGATCCCGGACCTCTTAAGTTTGCCCTCCCTGTGTTCCGGTACTTATTTGGGCAGATCCGGTACCTCACATAAAAAAAGAAAAAAAATCATTTACAGAACAAATCCCAAGAATTTCATGTTGTTTATTAAGATTTAACGTATTTTGAAAGTGTCAGAGATCTGTTGACGCACTGAAAAGCTGCGGGCCAACAAACCATGCCCGACACTTCTGAAATTCGCCGCGAGAGGAAAAAACGGTTACCATGCATGACTACATGTGCGCCACGCACAAGTTAATAGAAATTATGATAAATGATATATCCCAGAGCAGGATTGTGAACGTTTACAATAGCTCATGTCAATTTACAATAGGCTAAATGTGTCAGCATTGGCTGACTAACTCTTTTTAATTACGATATTAATCCTGCGCGCATCCTCTTTGCAACGGAATTTGTTTAAGATATAAAACCGTTTAATTGAACATACACACACTAAAACAGATATTTTTGTTTATATTTAGAAACGAAAATTCATGTTTCCCGCAGTGTGCGTCTCTTTATTGAGCGGGTCGGCAGGAAGCAGGGTCACACTCTGCACAACCAAGTTGGTAAAAAAGTCACGGTCACGCACGACTCCGTAATAAACGCTTTCCAAGCATCCGTGGTGATGGCGACTTTCTCCGCTAAGGACAGGATCTCACGGAGGGAGGCTGCTGCTTCGCTGTTCATTTTCTCCAGCCGCACATTCATAGTTTGGTGACATGGCACTGTGTAATCCGCCTCGAGAAATGCGTTCAGATCATGGAAGACTACATCACGTCTCTGGCAAAGGCTGCGGTATATAAAATAGCATGCATATGCATCAGTAATATTCTCAATTAAATTTACAGAGCACTCCCTACAAAGTATTTAGGTTAACTATATAAGAGACTAGGTTTAGTTTGTGTCTGACAGAGGGCGTGCCATCACGATGGTGGCCCTCCATCCTGATGTCAGTCAGCCATCACGACGGAAGATGACGTCGTCCATCGGCACAACCCTACTAGGCAGTGTTACGTATTTTAAACACATAAGCTGTAATTACTATACATAGCCACAGGGGGTAGAACACATAAGCTGTAATTACTATACATAGACACAGGGGGCAGAACACATAAGCTGTAATTACTATACATAGCCACAAGGGGCAGGACACATAAGCTGCAATAGCTATTTCAGCCATAGAGGGCAGCACCTTTAGAAAGGTGAGAATAGCGAAACCGGTGCGTTTTATAGGCCACGCATACTCAGTATAAAAGCAAGAATTGAAGCCCGAGGAATTTGAGAAACATCCGGCAAGCCATAGAGAGAGATAGGTAGAGAGGATTGCTGTTTGTCGCTCCGCACGTGCGTAATACAATTCCCCTCCTTCTGCTTCGTAGTTACCATACCGAAATACTTAAGTAAATAAAGTGAGTTCAAAGCGATCCTGATTAGACTACTTTCCTTGAAGAAGAACGCAACAGCAGTGTATATGTTTTTGTTCCATTACCTCTAACCCCCGTACTAAGTCACCGGATCCACCCCCCCTCTGCGTTCCGGGACCTCCCATTTTACAAATTAAGCACTGGGTCAGTCAATTTAGAATATTTAAAGAAATAGAAAAAAATGGCACGAAAAGTGCTTTGATTTCTCCAGTAATCCTTCCTAAACTACTAATTGCGTGGGGATTGAACCCCAGACGACCGGGTGCAAGTCCGACCCGCAACCGATCGGCGATTTTTTGCAAGATATCCTCCCTGTATTTATGAATGGTTATGGTGGTCCCCTTTTGAGTTATTATATGCTTGTACTCCTCATAGACCTCCACAAGCAGCTTCTGTTCCCCGCTGGAAAAGATCCCGTTCCGTCCTTTTCGGACATTTGATCCATGATTCGACATTCACGGTACTGGGCTGGTTACATATCTTGTGAGGAAGAACACTATGCTGGGATCCTACTGGATCTCAGCACTGGTTTAGGGCCTTTCAACGATGAGGCTCATGACAGAGCCTTCAGGCGGGCCCACCAGGCTATGGCAGGCGACTGACTTCATCCTCCATCACCACACTACACTCCCTGTTAACCACCTCGGCCCCCCACCGCTTTTATACATTTATTTTGTTTTTTTGCATTTATTTTAGCTAAAGTTAATTTTGTATTATACCTGCTTGTGCCCGTGCCATTCTCTCTCCTCTTGTGCCACTAGTTGGTATATAGGTTTGAGCACCTCCTCTAGCCTAACCTTGCCAGGGCCTAGCTATAACCTATGACTTTATGCTTCATTATAAATGCATCCCCTCCGCCCGTCCCCATGATTTCTGGTTTTGATTGGTTGCCTGTTGAGCCACTCCCACTCCTGGTAACTTTCCATTCCTCCTGCCCCTCCTCCTCTCCCGATTGGCTCATACCCTGGTGAGGGGTTTGGAGTTTACCCATTGGTTAATCAAACAGACGGAGCTGGTATCCAATTTGTTTTTAGCTTATTTTTATTTTCGCCTGCTTGGCTTGGGCCTTTTTGCCTATTGTATTAACCCTATTAAATACTTTTTCTAACTGCTCTGGAAGTATCAGTTAGCTTACCTTTATTCAACCTGGTTTTTGGTGTGACAAGAGTTTGTCTGGCCCTCTACCCTGATCCCGCTTCTCCCGGTTGCTTCGACCGGTTGGTGCGTACCCCAACATCTGCGTGTTCAGCATTTAAGTGTGTAGTGTGGCATCCCGACCCCCACCGGGAGGGTCCGGGGGTTTGTGGTGGAGGGCGTATACCACCGCCATCCACCAGCCGGCGACAGAGAGCAGCACAACCCTCCACCCAATCAGCTGGATGAGGGACACCTGGCCAGAGGGAGAACACGTGGACACAGACCTCAAAAAGGGGAGCGGTGGACTGACACGGGGAGGACGGAGACAAGGACGACACGAGAGCGACAGAGACTACGAGGCTCGCGGAGACCCTAGCTCAGCCATAATTGTTCTTAGAGTGTCGAACGGCCTCAAAATAAACGCCGACTGCGGCTTTAAACCTCGATTCCTGTGTGGTTCCTACCGGGCATTGACATTCGGGGCAACGGGTTGCCACATATGGTGGAGAATGCAGGCAACCTGACGAACCCCGCTACAACCCCCCTCAGCCGACATGCAGCACCCGGAGGAGAGTGCGGCGACGTTCGCCCAGCAGCAGCAGCGGGAGACCGCGGAGAGCCTAGCCCTGCTCCGCGAGGCCGTACTACGGCTCATCCAGCAGTCCGCCGCGACCGCCGATGCAACCGCGGCCGCGACCGCCACCGCGGCCGCCGCCGCCGCCGCGACCACCACCTCGACCACCGCCCCGACCAGCCGGCTCTCCAGGCTGGGCCCCGACGACGACGTGGAGGCCTACCTCGAGATGTTCGAGCGGACCGCCCAGAGGGAAAGCTGGCCGGAGGAGCAGTGGGCCCATATCTTGGCCCCGTTCCTCACCGGGCCCGCCCAGCAGGTGAGCCAGGACCTACCGGCGGAGGCCGCCCGGCAGTATTCGACCCTCAAGCAGGCGATCTTGGCCTACTACGGCCACAACCTCGCGGCCCGCGCACAACGTGTCGCCGACTGGCGGCTCGACGACCGGGGCGCTGTCCGAACGCAGATCGCCCAGCTCACTCGGCTGGTGAAGCGGTGGCTGACGGCGGGGGAAGGGCCCAGCCCCATCGATCGGGTGATTATTGACCACACGCTCCGCCGACTCCCGCCGGACGCGCGACAGATGATGGCCCACCACCACCCCGACACCGTCGACGACCTCGTCCGGCGACTGGAGAACTGGCAGGTGGCCCAACAGAGCGCCCGAACCTGGACCACCCCACGACGCGCGGAGACCCGCCGGGACCCACGAGGACCCGCGGCCGGGGCCACGAGACACATCCCCGACCCGCCGAGCTGGAGACAGGAGAGGAGCGAGTGGAGGCACTGCTACGGGTGCGGCCAACCCGGCCACCTCGCTCGCGACTGCCTGGGGAACCGAGATGCGTCGATGCCGTCGGCCGACGCGGATCCGGGGGCGAACCGGCCCTGCATGCTGGCGACCTGCTGGGCGCAGGGGACGTCAGGGAGCCCGACCATACCGGCGCGGGTGATGAACCGGGACACGCAGGCCCTCGTGGACACCGGGAGCATGGTCACTCTCCTCCGCCCCGACTTGGCGGGCGGGAAGGAAGGGGCCCCCATGGAGGTGGCCTGCGTGCACGGGGACACCCGGACGTACGAGACCTGCCACGTCGTCATACGGACCCCGCACGGGACGTTCACGACGCGGGCCGGGATCGTACCCCACCTCCCGGTACCGCTGCTGATCGGGAGGGACTGCCCGATTTTCCACCGGCTATGGGACCCCGCGCGAGAACGCCGGAGCCGGAGAGAACCACCCCGCAGAGGGCTGAAGGGAGCGCGACAGGCCTACGGGGCTACCAGGCTCCCATCCTCCCACGGAGGGCGAACGGAGGAGGACCAGGACTCGGCGGGGAACGGGCCCTCCCAACCGGGGTCCCCGATCCGAGCGGCGGGAGGACCCACCGGCGCCGGGACGCCGGACCCCGCCGGCCCCCCGGAAACCCTCCCGGCCCCCTCCCGAACGGACCCCCCGGAGGCGCCGGAGAGTTCCCCCCTCACCGAGTTCTCGGACTTCCTGCCGGAAGGGGGGGAAGGCTCGACCCGCCGCGGCCAGTTCGCCACGGCCCAGCTCCGAGATGAGGCGCTAAAACACGCGTGGAGCCACGTCTTGGCCCACGACGGACAGGCACGGGACTCGGTGAGTCACCCACCACACCCACACTTCAGCACCAGGGGGGGACTGCTATACAGAGTAGTGGCGGGAGAGGGCGGGGTGAGGGAACAACTAGTGGTCCCGCGTCCGTATGTCAGCAAGGTGCTCTTTATGGCCCACACACACCTCCTGGGAGCCCACTTGGGCATGGACAAAACCCGGGACCGGGTTCTAGCGAGGTTCTACTGGCCAGGGGTAAAGCGGGACGTAGAACAGCACTGCCAGGCGTGTCCCGAGTGTCAGCGGGCAGCTCCTCGAGCCACGGCCAGAAACCCCCTGATTCCCATGCCCCTTATAGAAACCCCGTTCGACCGGATAGCCCTCGACATCGTGGGGCCCCTCCCCAAAACCAGCCGGGGACACCGGTACATCCTAGTGCTGGTGGACTACGCCACCAGGTACCCCAAAGCCCTACCCCTTCGCGCGGCCACAGCCAAGGCGGTAGCCAAGGAGCTCATGCTTCTGTTTAGCCGGGTGGGGATAGCCAGGGAGGTCCTGACAGACCAGGGGTCGTGCTTTATGTCCCGTGTGTTTAAGGAACTGCTTAGCCTCCTCCAGGTCAAGCAGCTCCGGACCTCAGTGTACCACCCACAGACGGACGGCCTCGTGGAGCGTTTCAATAAAACGCTAAAACAGATGCTGAGGAAGGCCATGGACGCCGACGGGAAGAACTGGGACCAGCTGCTGCCCCATGTCCTGTTCGCCGTACGGGAGGTACCCCAGGCCTCCACCGGTTTCTCCCCGTTCGAGCTGCTGTACGGGAGGAGACCCCGGGGAATCCTGGACCTGGCCAAGGAGGCCTGGGAGAGCCAGCCGTCCCCCCACCGCACCACGCTGGACCACGTAGAGCAGGTGAGGGACCGCATGGCCAGAGTGTGGCCCTGGTTCCTACGGCGGAATGCAAATTCCTGGCCAAATGGCAGGGGCCATACGAGGTGGTCGAACGAGTGGGGGAGGTGAACTACTGGGTACGACAGCCCGGGAGACGCAAGCCCACCCAGCTGTACCACATCAACATCCTGAAGCAGTGGAGGGGGGGAGTGGATCCGCCAGACCCGGCACCCCCGGCGCTGGCGGCCCGAGGCCAATTCCCGGTGGTTCCGGTAGGAGAGGACCTCAGCCCGGCCCAGAAGCAGGACCTCGAGGAGTTGGTGTTGCAACACCAGGACGTGTTCTCGGAGGTCCCAGGGAGAACAACGGTCACCCACCACGATATCCGGACGGCACCAGGGGTAACGGTGAGAGTCCCCCCCTACAGGATCCCAGAAGCCCGGCGGGAGGCCATCCGGGAGGAGGTGGGACGAATGCTCCAGCTCCGAGTCATCGAGGAGTCACGCAGCGCCTGGTCCAGCCCAGTCATCCTCGTGCCCAAACCTGACGGGACAGTCAGGTTCTGCAATGACTTCCGGAGGCTGAATGAGGTCTCAGAGTTCGACGCCTATCCCATGCCCAGGGTGGACGAGCTAATCGAGCGCCTCGGGCCCGCCAGATACCTCACGACCCTGGACCTAACCAAGGGGTACTGGCAGGTGCCGCTGACCCGGACCGCCCGGTAGAAGACGGCGTTCGCGACCCCGGGGGGACTATACCAGTACACCGTCCTCCCCTTCGGCGTCCACGGGGCCCCGGCCACGTTCCAGAGGATGATGGACCAGCTCCTACGGCCTCACCGGGCCTACGCCGCCGCCTACATTGATGACATAATCATCCACAGCGACAGCTGGGATGTCCACCTCCGGCAGCTGCGGGCCGTGTTGGGGGAGCTACGGAGGGCCGGTCTAACCGCCAACCCGGCCAAGTGCCGCCTCGGGCTGGAGGAGACGGCCTACCACGTCCGGCCGCAGGAGAGCAAGGTGGCCGCCATCCGGGACTGGCCCCGCCCCACCTCGAAAAAACAGGTGAAGTCGTTCCTGGGGCTGGTAGGGTATTACCAGCGATTCATACCCGGCTTCGCCACGCTGGCCAGCCCCCTCAATGACCTGACCCGGAAGGCCTTGCCCGACCGAGTCCGGTGGTCCGAGGCGGCCGAGAAGGCCTTCGGGACCCTCCGCGAAGCCCTATGCTCGGAGCCGGTGCTCATAACCCCTGACTTTTCTCTCCCCCTCATTGTGCACACAGACGCGTCGGAAGTAGGGCTGGGGGGAGTGCTGTCCCAGGTCCGGGCCGGAGAGGAGCACCCAATCACCTACATCAGCCGGAAACTCCTGCCCAACGAGAGGAACTACTCCACGGTGGAGAAAGAGGCCCTGGCCATCAAGTGGACCGTGGGTAAGCTCCGGTACTACCTGATAGGTCGGGAGTTTACCCTGGTCACCGACCACGCCCCCCTGAAATGGATGGCCAGCGCCAAGGACACCAATTCCCGGGTGACGAGGAGGTTCTTGGCCCTCCAGGGCTTCCACTTCAAGGTGGACCACCGACCGGGCAAGGAGCACACCAACGCTGATGCCCTGTCACGCCGGGATGCCTGCCTGGGTTGGGACCCAGCCAACCGGGGGCTTCATCAAGCGGTGAAGGAGTGTGGCATCCCGACCCCCACCGGGAGGGTCCGGGGGTTTGTGGTGGGGGGCGTATACCACCTATCCACCAGCCGGCGACAGAGAGCAGCACAACCCTCCACCCAATCAGCCGGATGAGGGACACCTGGCCAGAGGGAGGACACGTGGACACAGACCTCAAAAAGGGGAGCGGTGGACTGACACGGGGAGGACGGAGACAAGGACAACACGAAAGCGACAGAGACTACGAGGCTCGCGGAGACCCTAGCTCAGCCATAATAAGAGTGTCGAACGGCCTCAAAATAAACGCCGACTGCGGCTTTAAACTTCGATTCCTGTGTGGTTCCTACCGGGCATTGACATTCGGGGCAACGGGTTGCCACAGTACACACTGAAGACTACAAACACACAAAGAGAGAGAGAGACACCCTCCAGCTAAATGACCCCTCTCCATCGAGGCTCCTAGAGCGGCAGCAAGCTGCTCCGGCCTTCCCTGGCGGCCCCAGCTTCAACCCTCCCAGAGCGGGGAACAGTCCAACACCTAAGGGTCACAGCAAAGGAAAGAGTGACCTGAGAGACCTGACCCTTGCTACGGCCGACTCCCCCCCCCGGTCCAGCTCCAGCCCCCCTCTCTCTACACACCAGCTAAAGACATTCTAAGAGACCCTCCACCAACCTACCGGTCGGACCAGCAGCGTCCCACCTCTCCACCACACACTCAAGGAGTCTCCATTTGATCATTCATCTGTAATTATTCATTATCTATAGGCTCTGTTGTAGTGTATTTTTGTTTATTTTATCTTATTTTAGGATTTAACCTATACAGCCTATGACCCCATTTTTGTTTATTAATTATTGACAGTATCTGTTTTCAATGCAAGTTACAGTTTAACCTAATTATAGTCTACTTTACATCTCTCTTCTGTTGTGTTTTGTTCTTTTTGCCTCCCTGTCTCCTGTATGGTGCCATCCACCATACAGAGATGTTGGAGGAAGCCCTCTTCAAAGGGGCCCCTCCACTAGGGATGGCAAAGAAGGTCGCCTACTGAACAGCTTTCATAAAGCCAGCAGCTCCTAATGACACTGTACTGTCTCAGATCAAGGATAACACCATCAGCTGGATGAACAACAACCTCCACCTTCCAGAGGAACGCTGAGAACCCCTCGTCACCCACTCCGTCTCACCTTAACCCCTCGTCACCCACTCCGTCTCACCTTAACCCCTCGTCACCCACTCCGTCTCACCTTAACCCATCGTCACCCACTCCGTGTCACCTTAACCCCTCGTCACCCACTCCGTGTCACCTTAACCCCTCGTCACCCGCTCCGTCTCACCTTAACCCCTCGTCACCCACTCCGTCTCACCTTAACCCCTCGTCACCCACTCCGTCTCACCTTAACCCGCCTGTGGCCTCCACTGCGGACCCCCACCACCTCCCTAACCCTAACCAGCTTCCCTCCTCTACGTCTCACCTTAACCGGCTCCCCTCCCACACTGGAGGGGCCGACTTAGGGTCCGCCCCCGTCCACAGGCCGGCTGAGGGGGGCCCCCACTAGGAGGGCCTGGATCCCTGAGTCAGGTGGTCTTCCCCAACAGGTTCCCTGAGGGGACCCCTGACATCAGGAGCGGAGACGATCAGGGGGGGGGGCAGCCACACACACACATCATACCCCTCATCAGCACATTGACACCAAACATTACACACACTCCAAACTGAAACACGCATTCACACGCACACAACACAACAATCCCACACTCCAGAATATTAGAATATTACAGATATTAGAAGCCCCCCCTCTCCACACCAAAGCCACTTTCAGCAGCTGGCGGTCTTCAGGAACCGGCACGCCTCCACCTCCAGCCCTATTACACAAAAACTCACCATGCAGGACAAAAACATAATCTACGCCATCACATGCTCCGAATGCCACATCATATATGTCAGCGAAACAAAGCCCAG
Organism: Pollachius pollachius; assembly: GCF_949987615.1. Lineage (NCBI taxonomy): Eukaryota > Metazoa > Chordata > Actinopteri > Gadiformes > Gadidae > Pollachius > Pollachius pollachius. Next base: position 300,852 of record NC_136944.1, read on the forward strand.
GATACTCACCAGACTTAAACAGCAGTTATATACTACACACATAGGCACACTCAACACTCAAACGGTCCAACACTTCCAAACACACCCCATCACCTCACTATTCATCACCGGGCTGGAGATGAAGGCGTGCTGGTGGGACAGACAGAGGAAGGCGGCGGAGCATAGGTGGATAGCCAAGCTTAGGACCCTTCCCCCCTTGGGCCTGAACATCAGGGAGTAGGGGCCGCGCTGGGACGCTGCTGGGGGCGCTGGGGGGTCCTGGGACTCCTCCTTGGGGGTTCCCTGCATGGCGTCGGGTCCACTGTGTGTTTTAATATGTTGCATGTTTTTATCTTTACTGTGTGCTTCCTTTGTGTCATTATTTAACTGAGGCCTTCCACCTCTTTCACTCCCCCATTTATTACAATGGAGGCTTCTTTTATGTGAAAGGATGTTATGAATGTGTGAATGGTTTTTGAATGTGTGAATGAGCACTAATTTTTCCCTGTGTGTTTTTAATACTTCTTGCATGCTTTTACCATGTTTTTATAGATATGTATATTTGTAAATTGTTACATTAAAGGGGTTCCTGTATTTTTCACCCATGAATTCCTCAGATTGCAGTGTGTGTAACGTGAGCGTTTGGCTGAACCCAAGTGCACAGACGGGCGAAGAGCGTGGAACAGTGTCAATAGTTTATTCGGATTCAGGATCGGCAGGCAGGATAGTCAGACAGGCGGGGATCAGGAGCAGGCAGGGTAGTCAGACAGGCGGGGATCAGGAACCGGCAGAATAGTCAGACAGGCGGGGGTCAGGAGCAGGCAGGATAGTCAGACAGGCGAGGATCAGAGAGCAGGCAGGATAGGTGGTAGGTCAGGATTCGAATCGCGGGAAGGCACTGTGAAACACAAGAGACAATCTGACAGGGAATGTTTGGGAGGAAAGGACTGATATAGGGGAAACACAGGTGAAGGTGGTTGGGTTAATTGGGAGTGATCAGGGTGGCAGGCAGGTGAATGGGAAAACCAGGGGCGGATCATGACAGTGTGCTCCTTTTTATTCCTATATTTTGTATTCATGTGCAAGATTTACTATTTATGAGAGAATGTGTATGGATGAGTCTGTATGCGTGGATAAATGTGTTTGTGTGTGTCTCTCTCTCTACACATATGTTTATATATGTGTATATAAATATATATATATATATTTTTTTTTTATTTATATGCATGTTTGTGCGGTCTTCAGATCCCGCCCGTGTGTGTGTATTTGTGTGTGTGTGTGTGCGTGTGTGTGTGTGTATGTGTGTGTGTGTGTATGTGTGTGTGTGTGTGTGTGTGTGTGTGTGTGTGTACTGTACCACATGAAGGCGGACGGCTGGGTGAAGGTTTATAAGGAGGACGTCTCAGAGCTGATCCACAGATACAGGAAGGACATGTTCTGACCTCCCACCTAGAGCCCCATGTGACCCGGCCAGAGGATGGGCTCTGACCTCTGACCTCCCACCTGGAGCCCCATGTGACCCGGCCAGAGGACGGGCTCTGACCTCTGACCTCCCACCTGGAGCCCCATGTGACCCGGCCAGAGGACAGGCTCTGACCTCTGACCTCCGACCTGGAGCCCCATGTGACCCGGCCAGAGGACGGGCTCTGACCTCTGACCTCCAACCTGGAGCCCCATGTGACCTGGCCAGAGGACGGGCTCTGACCTCTGACCTCCGACCTGGAGCCCCAAGTGACCCGGCCAGAGGACGGGCTCTGACCTCTGACCTCCCCCCTGGAGCCCCTTGTGACCCGGCCAGAGGACGGGCTCCTGATCAACTCTCATCATCACATCACTCATGATCACCGAGCGTCGTGTCCAGGAATGTTTTAATAAAGCGCTGAGAGAAGAACGCTGGGACTCCTGTGAGCTCATTACACCAAACATACCCAACGCCTTTAGTTTCAGGACGTTTTCATCTACAAGCTTCAGTTAAAACCCCTAAACAGCATCGCTCTGGTACATTGGAACTCCCCTGAAAAGGTGATGAGTGATTAGTGACTTTTCCTTTGTTTTTCCTGACCTTCCAAGCCCTCTAAGACAGACTTCCAGTGGTGGCGTCAGATAAAACATGAAGTCTTGGATAAAGTGAAGAGAAGATTCAGTGAAGCCTGTTAAATGTGCATCCGAAAAGTTTATACACACAATTTCAATGTGTTTGAATCACACATTATAGCCAAGCTTGTGTTGTTAGTGTAGGATCAATAGGTCGATTAGTGAAGCTCCAGATTGACAGATTGAGGGAGACGGGGGGGGGAGACGGGGGGGAGAGAGAGACGGGGCGGGAGGGAGACAGGGGGGGAGAGGGAGACGGGGGGGAGAGGGAGACGGGGGGGGGAGAGGGAGACGGGGGGGGAGAGGGAGACGGGGGGGGGAGAGGGAGACGGGGGGGAGGGAGACGGGGGGAGAGGGAGACGGGGGGGGGAGAGGGAGACGGGGGGGAGAGGGAGACGGGGGGTGAGGGAGACAGGGAGAGGGAGAGGGAGACGGGGGGGAGAGGGAGACGGGGGGGGAGGGAGACGGGGGGGGAGAGGGAGACGGGGGGAGAGGGAGACAGGGGGGAGAGGGAGACAGGGGGGGGAGGGAGACGGGGGGGGAGAGGGAGACAGGGGGGGAGAGGGAGACGGGGGGGGGAGAGGGAGACGGGGGGGAGAGGGAGACGGGGGGTGAGGGAGACAGGGAGAGGGAGAGGGAGACGGGGGGGAGAGGGAGACGGGGGGGAGGGAGACGGGGGGGAGAGGGAGATGGGGGGGAGAGGGAGACGGGGGGGAGAGGGAGACAGGGGGGGGAGAGGGAGACGGGGCGGGAGAGGGAGACGGGGGGGGAGAGGGAGACAGGGGAGGGAGACGGGGGGGAGGGAGACGGGGGGGAGAGGGAGAGGGGGGGGAGGAGAGGGAGACGGGGGGGAGGGAGACGGGGGGGAGAGGGAGACGGGTGGGAGAGGGAGACGGGGGGGAGAGGGAGAGGGAGACGGGGGGAGAGGGAGACGGGGGGGAGAGGGAGACGGGGGGGGAGAGGGAGCCGGGGGGGAGGGAGACGGGGGGAGAGGGAGACGGGGGGAGAGGGAGAGGGAGACGGGGGGAGAGGGAGACGGGGGGAGAGGGAGACGGGGGGGAGAGGGAGACGGGGGGGAGAGGGAGACGGGGGGTGAGGGAGACAGGGAGAGGGAGAGGGAGACGGGGGGGAGAGGGAGACGGCGGGGAGGGAGACGGGGGGGGAGAGGGAGACGGGGGGGAGAGGGAGATGGGGGGGGAGAGGGAGACGGGGGGGAGAGGGAGACGGGGGGGGGAGAGGGAGACGGGGGGGAGAGGGAGACGGGGGGGAGAGGGAGACGGGGGGGAGGGAGACGGGGGGGAGAGGGAGAGGGGGGGAGGAGAGGGAGACGGGGGGGAGAGGGAGACGGGGGGGAGAGGGAGACGGGGGGGAGAGGGAGACGGGGGGAGAGGGAGAGGGGGGGAGAGGGAGAGGGGGGGAGGGAGACGGGGGGGGAGAGGGAGAGACAGAGTGTCCGTCCGTCTGTCTGTGGTTTCTTTCCACAACCGACACAGAGACACTGAGAACCCCCCCAACCAAAACCCAGGGAGGAAAAACATTTGTGGTTTTATTTATAATTTCTGATTAATATTAGGTCTGTCAAGCGATTAAAAAACATAATCTAATTAATTACAGGCTCTGTGATTCATTAATCTAAATTAATCTCATACTTACATTTTTCCGAGACGGTATTTCAAAATTAATTTAATTCAAGTAAATTACGGCAGATGAGTGTCTTTCATTAACATACGGTGCATGTTAAGATCAAATGAATAACATTTCCATCTCACTCAGGATTCAATGCATCTCAGTCGAGTGTGGCTTGACGAGGCTGGCTGCTAGCGCCAGCTTCAGGGGCGGTGGCAGCTCGTACCTGCCAGCTTGCTACCAAACGTTTTGCGTTGAGGTGATATTTAAGGGTTGAAGAACTCCGGTGATAGGAAAATTCCTTACTACAGAGATTGCAGATAACGGTGTTCCTAACTACAGTTCCGTCTGGGAGTTTAAACTTTAACTTTCCGTGCACGGGGCCGAGCAGCGTTTTCTCGTCTGCCTCCATTTTGTTTCAACCCATATGACGCACCGGGTCAAAGGGCACTATAGAAGTGCGATTAATCTGCGTTAATTTTTTTTAACGCGTCATTTTCTGTGATTAATTAATCGGAATTAACGCGTTAATTTGACAGCCATAATTTATGTATTATTTTTCTTAAGGCACTTATTGAAGCATTATTCACTAAAAAAACAAGAAATCATCGGCTGAACACAGGAGAACATTCAGTTGGATCCACCAAGTTGTTTATTGCAATTATGCTTCATTAACAAATACAACAGAAAAATAGTCCCTTTACTTGTACACAATAAACAGGAGGACTAAAACAATAGAAGCAGCAGACTTTACAAATCATCAACAGGTGTGCACATATCTTTAATAACTGAGCATGTTCTGCGGACGCTTGGTTCACATCAGAACACAAAAAATCAAGATTCAGTTTAAAGTAATTTACAACATGCAACATTATCACATAGACCTCTTGGTTATTATTAATAAAATATAAAATCTGCTTTAAATCAGGTCGTAAATCAGGGTTATAACAAAAATGATATCAGAGCCCTTAAGACCAAAACTGGTGACGTCTGAAAATATGCAAACATTTACCATCAATAGGTATTTTATATACATTTCAAATAATAAATGTGCTTCTCTAACTATGGGAGATCTTAAAAGTCTTTTCATGGTTTATCATACTATACTGTCTAGAAGAGGGAGAGAGAGGGAAAGAAAAAGAGAGAGAGAGAGAGAGAGAGAGAGAGAGAGAGAGAGAGAGAGGGGGAAAGAAAAAGAGAGAGAGAGGGAGAGAGAGGGAAAGAAAAAGAGAGGGAGAGAGGGAGAGAGAGAGAGAAAGAAAGAGAGAGAGAGGGAGGGAGAGAAAGAAAGAGAGAGAGAAAGAAAAAGAGAGAGAGGGAGAGAGAGAGGGAGAGAGAGAGAGAAAGAGGGAGAGAGAGAGGGAAAGAAAAATAGATAGAGAGAGAGAAAAAAATAGAGAGAGAGAGAGAGAGAGAGAGAGAAAAAAATAGAGAGAGAGACAGAGAGAAATAGAGAAAGGGAGAGAGAGAGAGAGAGAGGGAGAGAGAGACTATAACTGCCACAGAGACACTGAGTCATCAGTCCTCTCAGTGTGTGTGTGTGTGTGTGTGTGTGTGTGTGTGTGTGTTTGTGTGTGTGTGTGTGTGTGTTGCAGCACTGCAGCTGACGGTCCTCCTCCTCCGCGCCCGTTTTTTTTTTCTACAACCGACACAGAGTCGCTGAGCTCCCCCTCTCCTCTCCCCCTGGGGTCCCCCCCCACCCTACCCAGACCCCAGGGAGGAGGTCCTCCTGGGTGAAGGAGGACCAGAAGGTGTGGATGAGTGTCAGTGTGTCTGAGGACCCTCCTCCACCTGGGGACACTCTGTAGAAGGACAGAGAGCCAGCAGGCCGGTCCAGATACACTCCTACTCTGGTGGAGCCAGCGGGGGGGAGAGGGAGGGCTGTTCCTGTACCGTTGTACCAGGCAGAGTAACCATCATCATCACATTGAAGACTCCAGGACTTGTTGTTCAGTCCAAGCCCGCTGTCACGACCCGCTCCTCTCCTTGTGATTCCTCTGTATGTCACTCCTATAACAACAGGTCCTTCCCTCTCTACCTCCCAGTAACAGCGGCCAGTCAGAGCCTCTCTACCCAACACCTGGTACCTGGAGTCAAATCTCTCTGGGTGATCCGGATACGGCTGGTCCTCTCCAACCATCGTCATCTTCCTGTTGTCCTCAGACAGAGAGAGGTCTCTGTGGGCCGTGTTGGGGTCCAGGGTGAGTTCACAGGCATCTGAGGGAGAACCAGACATGATGAGCTGCTGAACCGCTCTTCATCCTCATCATCATCATCACTAGTACTGTTCTCCTGCGCTCTTCTTCTCTTTATTCTCTTACAGACTCTTTTTGTGATCGCTCTCTCTTCTTCAAACATTAACATAGAAAGACAAAAAAAATATATGATAGGTACTATATTGGAATCATGTGCTGTATATTTTCTAAGCAATAGGACACATTATGTTTAAGATAATTAAAGTTAAAGTTGATTGGAAATCCCATGTGTGTGTGAGTGGCTGTCCCAATCAAAACATTGAAACGAGGACAAATGTATAAAGTGCATTTACTCCCTCAGTATTTACTTCACATTAACATATCATACATCAAAATGTTCAGTATGATGAGTTGATTAAACCCATGAAATATCTAAACAATATTTGTAATATCTTCCAACATATTCCACTTTTGGATTTCCCAATACACATACATGGCCCTCAACCTTCAAAGGGACACCTGTGTAAAGAACAGACTGAAGGAGCTGAGCTCACATACAGGCTGGAGATGGACTGATGAACCATAGAACTGGTTCATTTATTATAGACATCTACTCAGACATACACCTGCTCACCTACACATACATATTCACATCACTGGGGGCATTTGGCTAGGATTCATATCTATATCATCATACACACACAGACAGGCTGGAGATGGACTGATGAACCATAGAACTGCTTCATACATCAGGCATGTATTTATTCATGTGTGCATAAGTACACATAGTATAAATACACACTATATATATACAGTATAGTTTGTATCTGTGTGTGTGTGTGTGTGTTTGTGTTTGTCTGACTGTGTGTATATGTGTGTGTTTGTGTGTGTGTGTCTGTGTGTGTGTGTGTGTGTGTGCATGCGTGCGTCCGTGCGTGTGTGGGTGCGTGCGTGGGTGCGTGCTATGAATACATCAACAACAGTGTTATGAATACATCAACAACAGTGTTATGAATACATCAACAACAGTGTTATGAATAATATCAACAACAGTGTTATGAATACATCAACAACAGTGTTATGAATATATCAACAACAGTGTTATGAATACATCAACAACAGTGTTATGAATATATCAACAACAGTGTTATGAATACATCAACAACAGTGTTATGAATACATCATCAACAACATTATGAATACATCATCAACACCTCTCTTTGGATCCAGGACTTACCAAAGACAAGCAGTTGAGCGCTGTGATTGGCCGTGCCAGCGCTGTTGCTCGCCATGCAGCAGACCGTGTTCGCGCCATACCCCACCCCTCTGACGAAGAGGAAGCCCCTCTCCACCCAGGCCTCTGATTGGTCGTCTGTGCCGTCCCTCTCCAGGGGCCTGCCGTTGTGGAGCCACTCTACTGTGGGCTCCGGCGTGCCGCCGGCGTGGCAGGTATAGCGGGCCGTTTGGCCCACGGGCAACACGTGGGTAGAGGAGTGGAACTCTGTGATGCTGGGGGCCTCCTCCTCCGTGGGCACCACTGAACCTGAAGAAAGCAGGAGGAGAGGAGTGAACGTTTACAACACGGATCTAGAGATGCAGCGTCAGACACTCCCTTCACTCTGTCCTAACACCTGTCCACTAGAGGGCGACCCAGGGGATTCACCCCCAGTATTCTCGCCTGCCTCTTCATACATGATTGAATATCACAGCAGTGTCTACAAAGATCTCCCAGGGAGGGGAAGTCACTCCAGCGCAGAGATTAACGAGGCGGGGGCGGAGCTTGCAGAGAAGAACGCAAAACCGCTCAAAGAGAAACTTTGAGCAGCTCAAAGAGAAACTAGTGAACCCAGAGAGGGTTGACCCTTGTGACCTGACATGAGGAGACCGCAATAGAAACATGACCTTAGTAGACCACGATAGAAACCTTACCTTAGTAGACCACAATAGAAACCTGACCTCAATAGACCACAATAGAAACATGACCTCAATAGACCACAATAGTAACCTGACCTCAATAGACCACAATAGAAACATGACCTCAGTAGACCACAATAGAAACCTGAACTCAATAGACCACGATAGAAACATGACGTAAATAGACCACGATAGAAACCTGACCTTAGTAGACCACAATAGAAACCTGACCTTAGTAGACAACAATAGAAACATGACTTTGGTAGACCACGATAGAAACCTGACCTTAGTAGACCACGATAGAAACCTGACCTCAATAGACCGCAATAGAAACCTGACCTCAATAGACCACGATAGAAACCTGACCTCAGTCGACCACAATAGAAACCTGACCTCAATAGACCACAATAGAAACCTGGCCTCAATAGACCACGATAGAAACATGGCCTCAGTAGACCACAATAGAAACCTGACCTTGGTAGACCACAGTAGAAACATGACCTCAGTAGACCACAATAGAAACATGACCTCAGTAGACCACAATAGAAACATGACCTCAGTAGACCACAATAGAAACATGACCTCAGTAGACCACAATAGAAACCTGACCTCAGTAGACCACAATAGAAACCTTACCTTAGTAGACCTAAACACATCCAACAACCTTTCAACTCTTAAAGAGTGTATTTACTGTATCTACGGCACAGAGAACAGAAAGGAGGAACCGTTCTCCACTCATGAACACAAACAAAGTCTGCGGACCCTCTTTGTTCAGCTCAGCCTCCAGATGATCCACGTCTACGCTCTTCTCACAGATCCAGTGGTGCAGTCTGTAACACGGTTCTTCAGACCAGCCGTCCTCCCCTGCCACGACACAGTCTCTTGCTCCGCCGTCATCGCGTGGTTTGACGTGTCTCCAACTGAGAACCACGAGGAGGAGACAGAGGAGGTCACTCTGTCACTCTCAGAGAAGAGATGCTGCTGAATAGAGTCTTCAGCCTTACCTTGAGGTCATGTGGGTACCATCCACCCACTTGAAGGTCCCCTCTGTCTCTCGATCACTCAGTCCAATCCAGGAAGGACCCATCAATCTGCTGACAAACCTGAAAACCTGGTTCTAAAGGTAAAAGCATCTGTTGTCATGGCCACAAAGTACACACACACACATACACGCACACGCCAGACACACACACACACACACAATCTCTCTCTCTACCTCTCTCTCTCTTACTTACTCACACAAACAATATGTCTCTCCCACACACACACACACACACACACACACACACACACACACACACACACCAGTTCTTCTCTGCTGTTGATGACCACCAGGTCTGCCTTCCTCTGCAGACAGTCTTCTCTACTGGCCCTCCAGCCCTTCTTAGTAGTAGAAATAAGGTAGAAACTCTTGTCGTGAAACATCCAGCCCTGAAGTGTCAATTCATCTGTTGAATGTAAAAGAAAATCCTGAACAAACAGAGAACTGCTTATCTTACGATCTTCGTCACGGACACACAACCCTGAGACCTGACCTTAACAGACCACATAGAAGCATGACCTTAATAGACGACAATAGAAACCTGACCTTAGTAGACCACAATATGAATCACAAAAGCAGAGGGTGTTTTTGAAATGAATGTTAATGACGCGGTTGATTTAATAACTTGGATAAAACCCTCACCGAGTTCACCCAGTAAGTGCTCTCTCCCCTCCCTCCAGGGTGACGGTGAGTCTAGAACAGAACAGAGGAATACAGAAGATAAGAGCTCTAAAACAGAACGACATCGTCTCTAAACATCACAGGACCCACAGCCAACCAAACACAGAGTCCATAATATTAATACTAATTCAAATAGCAATTAAATATTGCAAAATATTGTTACAACTATTCATTTTAGTAGCACAAATTCTAACAAAAACAATAATGATCATTATCATTGCTACTATTACAACTAGAGGATGAGCGCGCGCAGTGCACCTCTAGTAATTGTAATTAAACCCATAGCTATAATGTGGAAACCCCAGTCGATATTGTATTTCATTTCTGAGTGCATAATATAACAACATTTTGCCTATAATGTTACAACGTATAACATTTCGGTTCAGCTATTACGTAACGAAGCAAGCCTAATAATTGTCTCTTTAGTTATGAACCGAGCATCCTTTGTCCATTGTCCCCCACGGCCGATAACCACCGCTGTCTCCACCTGTTGTGGAAGAGGGAGAGACGTGGAGAACCCGACGGTCGGTTCATTATATTGTAATGACCACGGAAGAGGCAGTGGATGAAGTATTGATTAGACAGAGATTTATTAGATACCACCGCAAATAAACCGTTGGAACACACAAGACCGGTAACCATAGCAACGGCGGTAAACAAACCCCTCGAAGCCCAATCCCCACGCGCTGCGGCCATCCGGAGCTCACACAGCTTTTGGCCCTGATATTATATATTAAATTATATAATATTATATACTATTATAGAGCTCCGGGAGGGCAAACGGCAACCATCCCTTTCTCCTCCATGCTGCGGTTCAACCCGGACTGCACCGCAGGGAATGGTTGCCCGGTTGAACGCTGATTGGCTGTTACGTTACGTCCCTCAGTGGCCACGCTGTTGAACGCTGATTGGCTGTTACGTTACGTCCCTCAGTGGCCACGCTGTTGAACGCTGATTGACTGTTACGTTACGTCCCTCAGTGGCCACGCTGTTGAATGCTGATTGGCTGTCTTTGCTGGCGAGCGAAAGTGTCGCGCTGCAAAACCAGTAAACGCGCTCGCACGTGCCGGGCAAAAGTGTCGCGCTTTAAATCAAATCTTGTTGCGGGTTTTCTGTAGCAAAAAATTTGCCCGATTCACGTCTCTCCGTTGACGTTGTACGGAACCGTGTCGCCCCTTCGCGTTGGATGTGAACGCTCCTTCACTTGTGCGACAGGCCTGCTATTATATAGCAGGGAGATGTTTAAAAACATATCGTCTTACCTGGGCGAGTGTCGCTGCGGTGTGTTCGCGTGCGTGTGTGTTATTACCTGCGCGTGTGTCGATGGCGGAGCCGTTATGTTTAAAGACATAACCTCTTACCTGGGCGAGTGTGTTGCTGCCTTTGTCTTGACGTGCGGTGTGTGCACTAGTGTTGACTCGTTCGCGAACGATCAGTTCGAATGAACGAATCGTTAAGACGAACGAACTGAACTGGTTCCTCTCTCTCGTTCGCTTAGTTTGTCTCGTTCGCCTCGTTCGTTCTCAGAGTCGACTCCTCCCAGACCCACTAGTCGCTGACTCGCTGACAGTTCGTTCACTCACTGTGTGAGTGTTGAGGAGGGACCGACTGAGAGACTTCACGACTCACGAGAGTCAGCCAATCGTATGCTGTTCTAGGACTGAGTCTACGACGCTCTCGTTGAATTTTAGTCAATGAGAGACAGAAATCAACAGGTTTAATGGGGAAAAAACAAATGGGCTTAGTGAGCGAGCTATCTATTATTCACATTGGCCATCTGTTGCATGGACGTATTTAAAGGATGCATTGTACATATTTATAATTCGAAATTCGTCCCAGCCTTTATACCACATTTTTCACAACCTACCAGCTCTCGTTGTGAAGACTACTCACCGCGCAATTCGTTTCAATGGAAATCGCGACAGTATACTTTCAACATAAAGTGTACATATTTATCATTTGAAATTCGTCCCAGCCTTTATACTAGAAACTGTAGAGTCTATACTGTAGCGACCCTGGGACATTTAAAGAGTTTGTGTGTTATGTGTTGCATTGTATTTCGTTGTCCGTTATGCCAGTTGTTCTCTGTGCATGCATTGGATGTTCTTCTTGTCAATCAGTGTGGGGGGCGAATCATCAGGTCAGCTGGGGGAGGGCCTTGGGAGAACAGGAGGGTGGGGGCTTGCACGTTGAAGGGACCGGGTTGGGGGGTTGCCCGGGTAACCGGTTGTTGTTAGTGTGGCTTTTTGCCGTTGGTTACGGGTTTTCAGTGACCTGGTTTGTCACCGGCGAGGTCATTACAATAGCGTATAACTGCGTTGTCTGATGACAGTTTAATGCATTTTTCACAATTAACCAGCTCTCGTTTTGAAGGCAGTGTTAATTTTGGCAGCTAGATTTAGTCTTTGGCTGCACAGGGTTCTGTTTATGGGAGCCTAAAACACCCGGGACACCCACCATCATTGCTAAATCAAGTCTATTATTTTGCTGATATGTCAAACATCCAATAATCAACTACACCCCCCATCCCGCTGCGTTTGTTTAAAGTTGTAATGTTGACGTATGAGAATGAGAATGAGGGAGGCGTTGAGTCTGAGCCGTTTATTCCATGATTCTACCGGAAACTCGACTGAACCGGAAACTTGACTGAACGAACGAACGAACTAACGAACGAGGGGCTGAGTCTGACTGACTCAGAGAACCGTGTATGATTCGATTCACCGCTACCGGAAACTCGACTGAACGAACGAACGATTCGCGAACGACTTCCCTTGGCGAACTGAATCACGCGAACTGGTTCGCGGAAATTAATCAATAAATCCATCTCTAGTGTGCACGTGTGTGTGTCTGTGCTTCCGTGTATGTTTGTGCGCATGTGCGGTGTGTGGAAATTTCTGAGCGCAATATAAAATAACATTTTTCCTATAATGTTAAAACAAATAACATATTGGTTCACCTATTACGAAATGAAGCAAGCATAATAATTTTCTCTTTACTTCATGAAGCAAGCATAAAAATTTTAAGTTCGCCACATTTGTATATAAGAAGATTCGACCCTGAGGGTAATTCACACTTGATGCTTTATGTGCGGACATCGATGTCATTCAGACATCAGTAGAATCAAGGGGGGTGGGCTTGCAAGGGGCGGGATATGACGTACGGTCTAAGTTCGCAAGAGGCGGGATAAGTGCGGCCGCTGACACTGTATTTTTTTTTGGTTTGCCCGCAGACAGCAAAAAAAAAGGCATCGCGAACGACTGTGTTACCGGAGAAGGAGAGCGTATTTTATTGCTTAAAGGTCCCATGGCATGAAAATCTCACTTTATGAGGTTTTCTAACATTAATATGAGTTCCCCTAGCCTGCCTATCGTCTCCCAGTGGCTAAAACTTGTGTTCGGTGTAAAACGAGCACTAGGTACCCTGCTCGCCTTTGAAAAAATGGAAGCTCAGGCGTGCTGATTTGGAATGTGGCCCCATATGTCGTCATAAGGGGCCAAGTTACCTCCCCTTTCTCTGCCTTGCCCGCCCAGAGAATTTGACCTGCCAATCAGACAATGAGCTATGACCATGCGAGCGTCACATGTGTGGCGCTTTGTAGTTGCTATAACCGTTCTGCTTTGATGTTATGGCGCATAAAACGTTGGTTCATTGACATCTCTGGTATTTCCACAACGAGACTGTAGTTGGGGTTATCTCCGCCATAGTTGAGAAGGAATTGGGGGAAAGGAACTTTGGCTTTGACTCCCTGAAGTACATGAACCACGACATGGAGGAGAAAGGGATTGTCTCCCACCGGTGCCCCGCTGCCGCGAGGCACCACCACCATGTAGCATCACCGCCACAAAGCACCATCGCCACAAAGCACGACCGCCCGGCGGCGGGCAGCCGCCAGCCGCCAGCCGCCAGCCGCCAGCCGCCAGCCGCCAGCCGCCAGCGCACGGTTCAGTCTACTTAAAATTGACGTGGAAGTGGAAGAACCAGAGATTGGAGAACCCGACGCAGTCGTTTGTGATTCATAATATCGTCTGGAGGCGCACACAGGTTTTGGCCATGATAATATGTATTATATCATATAGATTTCTATGTATTATATGATATTATTTAGATATAGAGCTCCAGGACTGTACCGCAAGTGCTGTACACTTCCTTGTTATTTGGATAACACTTCTGCTGTTGGTGTTATGGCGCATAACACGTCGGACTCTCGTCTCTGGTATTTCACAACGAGACTCGTAGTGGGGGTTATCTCAGCCATGGTTGAGAGAAATTGGGGGAAAGGAACTTTGGCTTTTACCCCTGAAGTACATGAACCACGACATGGAGGAGAAAGGGATTGTTGCCCGTGAATGTCTCCCGCTTGAGCCCCGCTTCCCGCTGCCAAGGGACCACCACCTCGTTGCTGCAGGAGGCGGTGGTGCCTAAGCGCTGACCGCTGCCGAGGCAGCGAGACCACCGCGGTCAACATTCTCTTTCTCCTCCATGTCGTGGTTCAGTCTACTTCAGATTGATGTGGACGTGGAAGAACCAGAGACGTCGGAGAACCCAACGCGGTCGTTTGAGATTCATAATATCGTTTGGAGGCTCACACAGCTTTTGGCCGTGATAATATATATTATAT
>NC_136944.1:320000-417500 GCF_949987615.1 Pollachius pollachius
TGTTGTAAAATGACGACTTTTTACTCGGGAAAGTGACTTTAGTGCCTGGACGAGTGAAACGTAAATGTACTTATCCCAGGAACAATGCCTCATAAAAAAAGTTTATGTTGACACACACACACACACACACACACACACACACACACACACACACCCACACACACACACACACACACACACACACACACACCTTTGCTGTTCTGCAAGCTGTGATGGACACTTGCAGACTAACACTATTCTCAATTCAATCCATACAGATTTTATCTAAAGTAAAATATTTACAAGCCAGGGCAACATGTTTGTGGCTGTATGGCTCTGTTGGGGGAAACTGGAATAGATCTCACCGATCTTCATTTCCTCCCTTGCACCGCTGCGTCTCCAGATACGTAGAGATACAGGACGCTAAAGCCTGAGTCTTGTTATCTGTGGTCTGTGTGTGTGTGTGTGCGTGCGTGCGTGCGTGCGTGCGTGCGTGCGTGCGTGCGTGCGTGCGTGCGTGCGTGCGTGTGTGTGTGTGTGTGTGTTTGTGTGCGTAGTCTTGTGTTTTTTTCCATGTCGTAATAATAATAATTATTAGAATACAAATACACTCAATAATTATTGAGTGTATTTGTATTCTCAGCCGGGGCAACATGTCTGTATTTGGCGGGATGGCTCTGTGGGGGAAACTCCCCGGCCGTCCGAGCAGCCTTGAAACACCACATCCCCATCAGGTCAAACAGTTTAGAACGCCCTGGACCAGAGATCTGAAGGGCTTCGCAGGCCGCTTCTTAAAGGAAGCCCCCTGACGCTAGCCCCCCAAAGGGCAGGGAACCCCCACTAATATCAGGGACCCTGGAGAAGGAACCCTGAAGAGGGATCCCTCTCCAGGGATGGTGGGAGTGCAATAGGAGCCAGAATAATGTGCAGACGGAATGGTAGCATTACAACTGCTATCTGACAGATATCCTCTATCCATCGCTATCTCCTGTCTATATAGTACAACACTTAAAAGCTGTTGCTTTAGTTCTTTTTTTTGCGTTAGATATTGTTTTATATGTATTTAAAGGATTCTTGCACTTTTGGTGAACATCTTCATAGTTGAAGGCACCGACTGTAAGTTGAATCAAAGCTATTACTGACCCACTTTACACGAGAGAGAGGGAGGGAGAGAGAACGATAGATACAGACTCAGCGAACACAGCCTGGCCATCGAGAAGGGACGCCACAGACAGACCTGGCTCCCAAGAGAAGACAGACTGTGCTCCCACTGCACACACAACCAACTAGAGACAGAACTGCATTTCCTGACTTCCTACCAGTCATACGAAGACATCAGGAATACACACTTCCCACGGATTACAAAGGCATGCAAGGACTTCAAAGACACTCCAGATGCTCACAAACTGCCATACCTGTTGGGAGAAATACAACAATGTACGAACGCAGCAGCAAGATTCATCACCTGTTGTGATGAGAGAAGGACCTCAAACTCCCCATAGACTCATCCCCCTGGACTCACTATGGACACAATAATTGCACTAATCCTCCATAATGTAAATACTGTGTATTTAGAGTGTATCTTTAACTTATCTGTTTATACGAGGTACTGTAATTTTTATAATTTTTATAATGCACATTTTACTTTTTAAAGTACATTTACATTTACATTTATGGCATTTAGCAGAAGCTTTTATCCAAAGCGACTTACAATAAGTGCATTTGTTACAATAAGTACATTTGTCATAGTGAAGTGAAAACAACAATATATCGCTGTTGGTACAGTAAAGATGTTCATAGAACCAAGTGCAAGTATTACAATCGCTAGGCTAACCCATTCCCTGTGTAAAGCAATGATAGCAGCTACTGTAGATGCTACACAATTAAGTACCTTGATTAAGTGCAATGTACAAGTGCCAGGACGTACAGCATTCAATGGTGGCTGTGCATTGGTTTCTATGCAGAGTCAAAGTGAACTCTGAACAGGTGAGTTTTGAGTCTTTTGTGGAAGCTGGTGAGCGACTCTGCAATCTTGACATTGGCAGGGAGCTCGTTCCACCACTGAGGTCCCAAAACAGAGAAAAGTTGTGACTTTGCTGATCGACCTTTGCTTGCTCTTAGCGATGGCGGTACCAGACGTCCAGCTGAGGTAGTTGAGCGGAGAGATTGAGCTGGGGTGTGTGGCTTTACTAATGCTTGGAGGGAGGCAGGGGCAGTTCCATCATCTTGAATCTGATGCGAGCTATTAGAGGGAGCCAGTGGAGGTCTCGGAAGAGGGGGGTTACATGTGAGAACTTTGGTAGGCTGAA
The DNA here is from genome assembly GCF_949987615.1 of Pollachius pollachius. NCBI lineage: Eukaryota > Metazoa > Chordata > Actinopteri > Gadiformes > Gadidae > Pollachius > Pollachius pollachius. The sequence goes on from NC_136944.1 coordinate 322,289, forward strand.
CACGAGGCGCGCTGCCGCATTCTGCGCTGCAAGGGTTTAATCGCAGAGGCAGGGAGTCCAGCCAGGAGCGAGTTGCAGTAGTCGAGGCGGGAGATGACCAGTGATTGGACTTGAAGCTGAGCTGCTTCCCTTGTGAGGAAGGGCCGGATCCTGCAGATGTTGTAAAGTGCAAATCTGCAGGATCGGGCCACCGCAGTGATGTTTGCGGTGCAGCATAACTGATTGTCCAACACTACACCAAGGTTTTTGGCAGTTGGAGAAGGAGATACAGTGATGTTCTCAACAGTGACCAGTAAGTCCATGTGTGGGCAATCTTTCCCTGGTATTAGGAGGAGCTCAGTCTTGTTGAGGTTAAGCCTCAGGTGATGGGCAGTTTTCCAGGTGCTGACTTCTGCCAGACATTCAGATATGCGTGTTGCAATCAGGGCTTTGTCAGATGAGGGAAAGGAGAAAAATAGCTGAGTGTCGTCAGCATAGCAGTGATAGGAAAAGCCGTGGGATGTAATTACAGAGCCCAGAGATCTGGTGTAGAGGGAGAACAGAAGAGGCCCCAGTACAGAGCCTTGAGGGACACCTGTATCAAGCGTGCAAGGTTTGGACAAGGAGCCATTCCATGTTACCTGATAAGTGCGATTCATCAGGTAGGATGTGAACCAGGAAAGGGCAGATTCAGCTATGCCAAGATCGGCGAGAGTGGCGAGGAGGATCTGGTGGTTCACAGTGTCAAATGCTGCAGACAAGTCAAGGAGAATAAGAACCGATGAGAGGGACGAGGCTCTGGCCGCCCGGAGGGACTCAGTCACCGCGAGGAGAGCCGTCTCAGTGGAGTGTGCTTTTTTGAAGCCTGACTGGTGAGGGTCAAGCAGGCTGTTGGATGAGAGATAGGAGGACAGTTGGTCAGCGACGGCACGTTCCAAAGTTTTAGAGAGGAATGAAAGAAGAGATACCGGTCTGTAATTCTGGATGTCAGTGGTATCAAGCGTTGGTTTTTTGAGGAGAGGCTTTATTCTGGCAGTCTTGAAAGACGTTGGAACAATGCCAGAAGTGAGGGAGGAGTTAATAAGTGCGGGGAGAAACGGCAGGATGTCGTTTGACACAGCCTGGAGGAGGGAGGAAGGGATAGTGTCAAGGGGGCAGGTGGTGGCATGGTTAGATGTTATAATTCTGTTGACCTCGTCTGAGGTGAGAGGGATAAATTGGGTAAAGACAGAGGTGGGGGTGGGGGGAGGGAGGATGGTGGCAGTGATAAAAGAGGAGCTAATGTCCTTTACTTTCTGGGTAAAGTAGGTAACAAAGTCATCAGCAGTGAGGCAGGAAGGAGGAGGAGGGGAGGGAGTGTTGAGGAGGGAAGAGAACAAGGAAAACAGTTTCCTGGGGTTTGAGGCGGAGGAGTTAATTTTGTCCGGTAGAAGGCAGATTTGGCTGTTGACACAGTGGAGGTGAAATCAGAGAGAAGAAAGAGATAGTGAGATAGATCATCATAGGACAGTCTGATCTCTTCCATTTCCTCTCAGCTGCCCGCAACTTAGCTCTATTTGTCCTCAGAGATTCAGACAGCCAAGGAGGGGGGGGGGTGAAGATCGCGCCGGTCTGGAGTGGAAGGGACATAGGGAGTCCAAAGAGGAGGAGAGGGAGGATAGCAGGGTGTCAGGATTCCTCTGTGGATAGTTGAGAGAATCGTTAAATAGAAGGTAGTGAAGAAAGAACAGTTGAGGCAAACGTAGAGGGAGAGAGAGTTTTGAGGTTGCGGCGGGTGGTGACAATGTGGGGACTAGAGAGGAGGGGGTGAGAGGACTTTAAGGGGAGAGAAAAGGCAACAAAGTGATGGTCAGGCACGGGGAGTGGGGTAAGCAGAGCTGCCACAGGACCTTGTGAATATCAGGTCAAGTTGGTTCCCGGCCCTGTGTGTGGGAGGAGAAGGGGATAGTGTTAAGTCAAAGGTGGCAAAAAAGTTGGTTTATTCAGGTGAGTGCAACTTCTCTGGCAGGATGTTAAAGTCGCCAAGTATGACGAGTGGTGTGCCATTCTCAGGAAAGCAGCTGAGAAGGGCATCCATTTCGTCAAAGAAGTCGCAAAGGGGACCAGGAGGACGGTAGATTACCACAATGAAGAGATTAATAGGAAGGGTGACAGTTGTCTTGTAACCGAAAGGTTGCTAGTTCGATCCCCAGCTCCTCCTAGCTGAGTGTTAACGTGTCCCTGAGCAAGACACTTAACCCTAACTGCTCCTGACGAGCTGGCTGTCGCCTTGCATGGTTGACTCTGCCGTCAGTGTGTCAATGTGTGTATTAACCGATGTAAGTCGCTTTGGATAAGAGCGTCTGCTAAAGGCCTTAATTGTAATTGTAATTGTGACATTGACAGCGTGGAGTTCAAGTGCAGATCTGGCCAAGTGTTCTAGTGGAAGGACCTGATAGGACCACATCGGAGAGAGGAGGAGTCCGGTCCCTCCTCCTCGCCCCGAAGGTCTAGGGGTGTGTGAGAATGAGTAAACAGTGGAAAGAGCAGCAGGAGTGGCAGAGTTCTCTGGAGTGATCCAGGTCTCTGTCAGGGCCAGCAAATGGAGGGTATTGAGGGACGCGTAGGCCGAAATAGAGCCTGCCTTTTTGACCACTGACTGGCAATTCCAGAGTCCTCCCATCCCTTCAAGGTCAGTGATGGCGAGGGTGGGTAAATGGCATAGATTGGATGGGGTACAACACCGAGCAGAGGATCTATTGTGGCAATGTCTATGAGTAGAGATTCTAACGATAATTGAAGTAGGACACATAACTACAATACAGTGGCCTCTAAGGTCTTCCTCGATTGACTCCCACAGAAAGACTTAGTCTTAGTCTTTGTTTCCCGGGTCCCGACGCTAAAGCTGACGCTACTAACACTTAGCCTTTAAATGCACATGGTAGCTCAGGCAGCCTTAGCTCCGCCCAGTCAATCAAGCCTATTGTTCACACCTTGTGACCGAAACTAGACTCAACGACCTTACTATCAACAACAACACAGCAAAAACCAACACTGCAGAAACTAGGGTTAAAGTTAGTACAACCAATTGCAATGCCAAACACTATAATACTTAGCTTCAAGACTCACCACAGCTAGATATGAGACAACCTTCTTAAAGACAAAATGTAATGTAACAGGAATATGGCATTGGGAATCGGGAATTAGGAAGAGTGTGTGTAAGGTGTGTTTGAATAAGTGCGTGTGAGCATTGTTGTGTGTGTGCGATGAGCGTGTGAGTGAGTGAGTGAGTGAGTGAGTGAGTGAGAGGATTTAAACAGTTATTGCTCAGAGGTGGTGTGATTGAGAGGAGGGATATGGCTGTTGTAGTGATGTGGATGACATGGTGTGAATGATTGCAACTGTTTTTTCGTCTGAATTCTGCATTCTCTGTCCGCAAACAACATGAAAAATTATTACTATTGTAAAATTACGACTTTTTTTTTTTTTTACGACTATTCTCAATTCAATCCATACAAATCGTATCTAAAGTAAAATATTTTCAAGCCAGGGCAACATGTTTGTGTTTCCACCTGAGGGGGCGGGTCGGTTCTGTTCGCTAAGGTGCGGCACAGGTCGCATCCGAACCCTGAATCCCTTCTAGAGAGGAGTTCATTTCAACCTTGGGGAACATTTCATTATATTACAGATGTAATATATATATACAGTGGGGCAAAAAAGTATTTAGTCAGCCACTATTTGTGCAAGTTCTCCCACTTAAAAAGATGAGAGGCCTGTAATTTTCATCATAGGTATACCGCAGCTATGAGAGACAAAATGAAAAAAAAAAAAAAAAAATCTAGAAAATCACTGTCTGATTTTTAAAGAATTTATTTGCAAATTATGGTGGAAAATAAGTATTTGTTCAATAACAAAAGGTCATCTCAATACTTTGTTACATGCCCTTTGTTGGCAATGACAGAGGTCAAACGTTTTCTGTAAGTCTTTACAAGGTTTTCACACACTGCTGCTGGTATTTTGGCCCATTCCTCCATGCAGATCTCCTCTAGAGCAGTGATGTTTTTGGGCCTTCGCTGGGCAACACAGACCTTCAACTCCCTCCAAAGATTTTCTATGGGGTTGAGATCTGGAGACTGTCTAGGCCACTCCAGGACCTTGAAATGCTTCTTACGAAGCCACTCCTTCGTTGCCCGGGCGGTGTGTTTGGGGTCATTGTCATGCTGAAAGACCCAGCCACGTTTCATCTTCAGTGCCCTTGCTGATGGAAGGAGATTTTCACTCAAAATCTCACGATACATGGCCCCATTCATTCTTTCCGTCACACGGATCAGACGTTCTGGTCCCTTGGCAGAAAAACAACCCCAAAGCATGATGTTTCCACCCCCATGCTTCACTGTAGGTATGGTGTTCTTTGGATGCAACTCAGCATTCTTTCTCCTCCAAACAGGACGAGTTGAGTTTTTACCAAAAAGTTCTATTTTGGTTTCATCTGACCATTCTCCCAATCTTGTTCTGGATCATCCAAATGCTCTCTAGCAAACTTCAATTGGCCCGGACATGCACTTGCTTTAGCAGGGGGACACGTCTGGCACTGCAGGATTTGAGTCCCTGGCGGCGTAGTGTGTTAGTGATGGTAGCCTTTGTTACTTTGGTCCCAGCTCTCTGGAGGTCATTCACTAGGTCCCCCCGTGTGGTTCTGGGATTTTTGTTCACCGTTCTTGTGATCATTTTGACCCCACAGGGTGAGATCTTGCGTGGAGCCCCAGATCGAGGAAGATTATCAGTGGTCTTGTATGTATTCCATTTCCTAATAATTGCTCCCACAGTTCACACCAAGCTGCTTACCTATTGCAGATTCAGACTTCCCAGCCTGGTGCAGGTCTACAATTGTGTTTCTGGTGTCCTTTGACAGCTCTTCGGTCTTGGCCATAGTGGAGTTTGGAGTGTGACTGTTTGAGGTTGTGGACAGGTGTCTTATATACTGATAAGGAGTTCAAACAGGTGCCATTAATACAGGTAACGAGTGGAGGACAGAGGAGCCTCTTAAAGAAGAAGTTACAGGTCTGTGACAGCCAGAAATCTTGCTGGTTTGTAGGTGACCAAATAATTATTTTTCACCATAATTTGCAAATAAATTCTTAAAAAATCAGACAATGTGATTTTCTGGATTTTTTTTTTTCATTTTGTCTCTCATAGCTGAGGTTTACCTATGATGAAAATTACAGGCCTCTCTCGTCTTTTTAAGTGGGAGAACTTGCACAATTGGTGGCTGACTAAATACTTTTTTGCCCCACTGTATATATATATATATATATATGCATCTATACATACACTACCGTTTAAAAGTTTGGGGTCATCCAGACAATTTCATGTTTTCCATGAAACACAGAAAAACAGTGTTCAGCATATTTGTACAAGGGTTTTCTAACCAATAACCCTTTTAACCTGATTAGTTAAACAACGTAGTATGAGAACACAGGAGTGATGGTGGCTGGGAATGGGCCTCTGTACGCCTATGTAGACATTGAATCTATCAATGACGCCTCAATGACGTCACCCCCAGGACCCGACGGGAGAGTTCTCACAGGAGGAGTGTGAGCTCCCCCTATGGGAATGCAAGGACCAAGATTTTGCTTTGTCTTGATTTGTGTTGTGCATTTCACCCTTGGCTCTGAGCCTAGATGTGAAAATGCAGGGTTTTTTGTTTTCACGTTTAAATCACATGGGCCTGCTCGCTACCCGAGTGGAACAGTGGCGCGCATTTCCTCCGTGGATCCTACTGTTTCCCAGGGTTACAGACTGCAATTTGCTATGAAACCAACCAGATTCAATGGTGTGTTAGTTTCTATGGCCAGTGGGGATTCAGCACGAATCCTAGAGGACCAAATATCGTCCCTGCTGAGAAAACAAGCGGTCAGGGCTGTCCCGAACAAGCAAGCCCAACAGGGTTTTTACTCCCGTTATTTTCTCATTCCAAAGAGAGGGAGCTCGTCCCTCTGCCCCATGTTAGATCTCTGTGTGTTGAACGGACACCTGCGCAAATACACGTTTGGGATGTTGACACACAAAGTGCTCTGTCGTTCAATCCGTCCAGGGGATTGGTTTGTAACGATCGAGCTCTCAGACGCATAATTTCACATCGCCATCTATCCCGCGCACCGGAAATTTCTCCGGTTCACGTTTCAGAACAGGGCTTACGAATACCAAGTAGTCCCATTCGGGCTATCGTTGACCCCGAGAGTGTTCAGCAGGTGTGTGGAGGCAGCACTGTCACCGATAAGAAACAGCGGCATCAGAATATTCTCTTATCTGGACGATTACCTGATATGTTCCAATTAACAGGCACTCAGAGATTCTGCTACCATGGTAAACCATCTCAGGACTCTGGGATTCAGCATGAGCCAAGTAAAACACTGAACAAAGTTAGAAAAATAACATTGGGTGACTTGACGTAATCCCTGGTTCAGATAACAGAGTGAGGTGTTTCACCAACACGTCCCTCCTTGCATTAACACAGAAAGAAACTAGAATGATTTGAGGAGGGAGGGTCGACGGTCAAAGTGCAGGGGGAGGGGCCCTGTGGCACAGCCCGACCTGTCCGTCAAGGACAGACGTGGTGCGATTGGAGCTTCTGCAGTAGGTCACGCCGAGGCGATTCCTACAGTGCAACACCTCACTCTGTTATCAAAAAACCTGGGCTCACATCAAGGAACCCAAAGTTAACACCGTCTGAAGGCTTTCCTACAGGTTCTCTGAAGGAAAGCCTATAGTGACCACTATAGGAGGACCTCAAACTCCCCATGAACGGACTCATCCCCCTGGACTCACTCTTTACACAACAATTGCAGTATTTCACACTTTAATTATCTTTAATTTATCTGTTTTTGGAAGATGCTGTCATTTTTCATAATATCGCACAATTGACTTTTTATGGCATATTATCTGATATGTATATATATATTTTGTATTCAACATTTTCTACTTATATTATATACCTGACCTTTTTATTTTAGTGTTCACTTGCTTTGGCAATGCAAATGTATATTTCTCATGCCAATAAAGCTTGAGAGAGAGAGAGAGAGAGAGAGAGAGAGAGAGAGAGAGAGAGAGAGAGAGAGAGAGAGAGAGAGAGAGAGAGAGACAGACTCATTCACCGCGTCTCTCCCCTCTGATCGCGATTACGGGTCTCTAGTGATTACGTTAATCTCCCCCCACCCTGGAGCGAGCGTTTTTTTTAAGGTGGAATCGAAACTTAAGAGGAGCCTGATCGGCGAATATGGGGCTGCAATGAATGTGGGGCTAACTTCAGTGTCGTATCCATTTTGCTGCGTCTACAAACTAGTACAGACTAGTCCCCTCGGTCATCCGTCGACCGAGGGAGGTCGTGTGAATGCGCCCTGGCCTGAATACGTGCGGACCATGGACCTATAAAGACTGTTTGGAATGCGCCCTTACCGTTTTGAGTACACCATCCGGGTCCCTTCAGTACACTTCTTTTACCGCGATCGTTATTGGAACGCCCTAATCAAACTATGTATAGTAAGTACGTCCTTTTCCTGTGACATTCCTGCGTCACCCCCTTCGTTATAGCCCGTTTCAGCACCCTGTCAGTGGACAGGTACAATCCTACGAACGTCGTGAGTGCATTGAAAGCACGTTCATGTTAGTTTAGTAGTTAGTAGTTTCGGGAAACGCTCCAAAGAAATTCCCGATTGGTTCGCAAGATCTATCGTGAGAATGATCAAACAAGCAAAGCGAGCGTTATCGGAAAACGAGGCCCTGGACTTCCAACAAAAAAATTAAAAAAACAAAACAAGACATTTTCTTCCATTGTGATTGGGTGGGCAGGGCGCACATTTGGGTGGGCTGAGGCCACCCTTGCCCCTGGCTACCGCCGGCCCTGCTATAGACCTGACTCCAGCCCCTATGGCCCTCCTGTGGGGGGCCCGGAGCCTCGCCGACCCAGCCACTACACCTTGGGGACCAGGACTCCGGAGCTGGCCCTCCCACTGGACCTGGACGTGAGACTCTTCTGAGGAGGTCGCTGCTTTTACCGCGTTCTCCGAGTCTGCTTCATCCGTCATGTGCTGCTGGCGGAACGCGTCCGTCGGCCCAGGTGCGTTTTGAGGCGTTTTACGCACCTTGTTTTCACGGGTCCGTGCCCTTACGTCATCTAGCTCCATTCAGACTTCTTTTTCACTTTCTCCCAACTCCAGTTTAGAATCAGTAGGGAACGTGTCGCACGCAAGTTGATATGTGTTATGAGTGTCCACTAGACCACTAGAGATCCAGTTCAATCTAAAGAGATCCAACTCAATTTAAAGCCACTAGAGATCCACTTCAATCTAAAGCGATCCAACTCAATCTAATGCCACTAGAAGTAGAAGCACAGGAGACTCCTTTGGTGAAACTCGCTGTTCTGGTATCCGACCACTAGGGGGTGCCAAACTGGCGTTGTATGTAGGGGGTGCTAAACGGCCGCTTCCATCCTCCCCTACACAAAGTGTTGTAAACATCGCAAAGACAAGCTTTCGGTAAAGTAATTGATCAAATAAAAAAATTAATAAAGAAAAACCTCCACACTATACAAATAGTTCCTTAATTAGATTCAATCTGTTTTGACTGAAGCCTCGTTGCCCCCGGGGTCTCTGGGTTAGGGCATGCTGACTCCTAATCACGCCGCATCTGATTCACTGCCAAACCAGGAACCACCTGAGCAGGTGAAAGGGAATCTTTTGGCCATTGATGACGCCATTGATAACATTGTTATTTTTTTTGTGTTTTAATTGGTTTTATTTTTTAGGGTAATTTCCCGCTGTGCAGGTTTTGAAGGTCTTTCGCTTTTTTTGGTCGGGAAGATCGTCTGCTGAGGAAAGGGATTGAGAGAATAAACAAGTTTTATGTGTTTATGTATCTGTCCGTCTCCCTTTCTCTATCTCTTTCACTATCCACCTCTAACCCCCCGAAATGTGTTAATTTGTAATGTACACACACACACACACACACACTCACAAACGTATCTTTCATCTGTAATTGCAGTGTTGCTGTTGTTTTGGAGAGCTAGCCGCTAGTTAGCGATGCTCTATTCTCCACTGTGGGAATTATGCATCGCACAAAACAAACACACAAAACCTTCTGTGTAATTACACACCCTGTCTTGGTGCAGGACGACACACAAACACACAGACACACACACACACACACACACACACACGCTCTCCGAATACAGTGAGGAAGAGTACAAACACTCAATAAGTGCCTACATTAAGATCCAGGACGCACAACATACAATAAGTGCGTACAACATACAATAAGTGTGTGGCAGTCTACCAGTATTATATAAGTAGTATCAGTGTCGATACCGATCTATGAATCTGTTCTTCAATGTACAAACATGCTCACAAACGTCCCTCCGAGCCCACCGCCCTTCCGTGCGAGTCCACCGCCGCCCCGGATGCGGAGATCCACTGGATCCTCCCTGGGCGCCACATCGTCAGCCACGCGGTGAACACCTCCAGTGCGTTCGTGTTCTCCAACGGCTCTCTGCGAGTACCGCAGGGTCTGCTGTCGGACAGCGGCTATTACAAAATGTGTCGCTGTAACCGACACGGTGTGGACACGCTCGCCATGGAGGTCAACGTGACCAGACACCCAGGCCGGGATGAGGAGAACGACGCAGAGGAAGTCGGCAAAGTCGCCGCAGTCGGCGTCCGGACTCCGCATGAGGATTAAGGTGTGGACCGAGGAGTCCGTGGACGGATCCGGGGACGATCAAGGCAGGAAGTCGATCAAACCGGATGTCAGTAGACGCAGGGGTCCTATCCCGGGGAGGAGGGCGGCACATCCGTTCAGGACGACATGGAGGAGGCTGGCGGTGCCGCGGGAACCCGTCCAGCCTCGCGTCGAAGCCAGAAAGCCCGCGGCGGACGTGCGCCGGAGGGTCAACATGGAGAGCAACAAGATCGACCTGCGGAAATGGGCGGACATCCTGGCCAAGGTCCGCGATAAAACCGGTCAGAGCGGCATCACGGCGGCGAACACGGTCCGACAGACGCAAACGTCGGAGAAGAGTCTATCCGGTCTTTCCGATAAAGAGTCGTTTATCGGAAAGACCGCGATATTGGAGGGGAACATGGAGGGTTCCGGAGAGGGCGAGGCAATGCAGGAGGAGAAGAAGGAGGTCCTCCACATAACCCCTACAACAAGAACTACAACAACACCGACCCTGACACACATCACAAGCACTACGGACTACAAACCCAGCACGCAGAGCGTGACCGAGAGCAGACGCACAACCCACGTGACCTCAGACACGCGCACACCGCCATCCACGCGACCCCCGACCCCCGACCCCCGCAGAACACACAGCCCCCAGGCGGCGGCGGTGGGGACGGGGTCTGGTAACACAGTTAACGCACACACAGAGCACACAAGTGACCCTGAGCGACACACAGAGCACACACGTGACCCTGAGCGACACACAGGGCACACACGTGACCCTGAGCGACACACGGAGCACACACGTGACCCTGAGCGACACACGGAGCACACACGTGACCCTGAGAGACACACGGAGCACACACGTGACCCTGAGCAACACACGGAGCACACACGTGACCCTGAGCGACACACGGAGCACACACGTGACCCTGAGAGACACACAGGGCACACACGTGACCCTGAGAGACACACAGAGCACACACGTGACCCTGAGCGACACACGTGACCCTGAGCGACACACGGAGCACACACGTGACCCTGAGCGACACACAGGGCACACACGTGACCCTGAGCGACACACGGAGCACACACGTGACCCTGAGCGACACACGGAGCACACACGTGACCCCGAGCGACACACGGAGCACACACGTGACCCTGAGCGACACACAGGGCACACACGTGACCCTGAGCGACACACGGAGCACACACGTGACCCCGAGCGCGCCGGTCACACACACCAGAGCTGGTGCCGTGCAGCACACGACTCAAAGCCCCCAAGGCTCGGCGCAAATCCCCCGAGAGGAGAACCGCCCCCCGCCCCCCGCCCCCTCGCTAACCCCGACCTGCAGACCCGCATCCCCCCCCCCCAGCACCACATCTGGACCACAGAGCCGTCTCACTCTCTGGCAGACGAACACAAACAGAGCCAGCAGCCGCGGCGGTGTAACCCACGGCGACTCGTCCCGGGGGCGCGCGGGCAACGAGACCGACACAGACGCAGCCGTCGGGATAGTCACGACACGAGACGCAACACACCCGCCGCGAGAGGGGGGAGGGAGGCCCAGAGGGGCGAGGGTTGGGAGGAGGGAGGGGGGAGGGAGTGGTCGCTGCCGCCACTGAGGTAATCGGGGTCCAGCTGGAGGAATACAGGGGGTTGGCCAGGGATTCGCCGAGCGGTTGGCCGCTCATCACGGAGACGCCGGCGCTGGTACGAGGGAGGGGGGGAGAGAGGGAGGGGGGAGAGAAGGAGAGAGAGATGGGGGGAGGGAGGGAGGGAGGAGAGGGGGGATGGAGGGGGAGAGAGTCTCTCACTATCTCTGTTGTATTCAGGGAATGGGTTAACCTAGCGATTCTTAGTGCTTGGCACTTGGTTCTAACATCCTTACTGTACCGACAGAGATATATTGTTGTTTCTTTCTTCTTTGACTTATTGTAGGTGTCTGCTAAATGCCTTTATGTAAAATGTAAATGTCGCAGCAAAGTTCAGAAGCGCAGGAATGAGAAGACATTAAAGGTCCCATGGCATGCTACTTTATGGATGCTTTTATATAGGTGTTAGTGGGCCCTTAATACAGTATTTGAAGACGTTCAAGAAATTCAGCCTTGTTGCAGAATTACAGCCACCACGAGCCAGTCCCACAATGAGCTCTCCACAACCGTGACGTTTTTAGAGGCGGGTCCAGGAGGAGGGTGGGGGTGTGGCCCTGAGCAGCTTGGGGCCACGGTACCATGAGCTCTGTTTACAGTGGCTGTATCGCAATGGTGAGGCGCACACAGCCTTTGGCCGTGTTCTGTAAATATTCTAGAACACTCCAGGTGCTCCGGCGGCAGTCCTGGAGCTCTATGTCTCAATTATATCATATTATACAAAGATATCTATATCATATAATATATATTATCATGGCCAAAAGCTGTGTGCGCCTCCAGAAGATTTTATGGATCTAAATAAATAAAATAAATAGTAATAGTGTAGTAATAGTGATAGTGTATCGAAATAGTATTTGTGAGAGGGGGGGAGAGGGAGGTGGGGGGGAGGGAGACAGAGAGAGAGAGAGAGAGACAGAGACAGAGAGAGAGAGAGAGAGAGAGAGAGAGACAGAGAGAGAGAGAGAGACAGAGAGAGAGAGAGAGACAGAGAGAGAGAGAGAGACAGAGAGAGAGAGAGAGAGAGAGAGAGAGAGAGAGAGAGAGAGAGAGAGAGAGACAGAGAGAGAGAGAGAGAGAGAGAGAAGAGAGAGAGAGACAGAGAGAGAGAGAGAGAGAGAGAGAGAGAGAGACAGAAGAGAGAGAGAGAGAGAGAGACAGAGAGAGAGAGAGAGACAGACAGACAGTGTGTCCAGCCGTCTGTCTTTGGTTTCTTTCTATAACAGACAGAGACTCTGAGGCACCCCCCCCCCCAACAAAAACCCAGGGAGGAGGTCCGATAATAATAAAATATAAATTAAATTATATAATAATATAATAATTTATAATTTCTGATTAACATTTTATTATTCTTAAGGCGCTTATTGAAGCATTATTTACTAATAAAACACGAAATCATCGGCTGAACAAACGAGAAAATTCAGTTGGATCCACTGAGTTGTTTGTTGCAATTATGCTTCATTAACAAATACAACAGAAAAATAGTCCCTTACATGTACACGATAAACAGGAGGACTAAAACAATAGAAGCAGCAGACTTTACAAATCATCAACAGGTGTGCACATATCTTTAATAACTGAGCATGTTCTGCGGACGCTTGGTTCACATTAGAACACAAAAAATCAAGATTCAGTCTTAAGCCATTTACAACATGCAACATTATCCCATAGATCTCTTGGTTATTATTAATAAAATATAAAATCTGCTTTAAATCAGGTCGTGAATCAGGATTATGTGACTTTAGGGGGAATTAATGGGAGTCAATGGAGGCTGAGGGAGGAACGTCCTACCTGAAGTACTGTCAATAGGCGATAGGGGGTGCTAATGTCCCTTTACAGAAAAATAGTCCCTTACATGTACACAAAAAACACAAGGGCTAAAACAATAGAAGCAGCAATATATTTGCTGCAATAGAAGCAGCAAATTAGGTTGCAAATCAGGATTATGACAAAAATGATGATATCAGAGCCCTTAAGACGAAAACTGGTGAAGTCTGAAACTATATAAAAATTTACAATCACTAAGTTGTTTTATATACATTTCAAATGATAAATGTGCTTATCTAACTATGGGAGATCTTGAAAGTCTTTTCATGGTTTATCATATATACTGTCTAGAAGAGAGAGAGAGAGGGAGAGAGAGAGGGAGAGAGAACGAGAGAGAGAGAGAGAGAGAGACTATAACTGCCACAGAGACACTGAGTCATCAGTCCTCTCAGTGTGTGTGTGTGTGTTTTTGTGTATGTGTTTGTGTGTTTTTGTGTACGTGTCTGTTTGTTTATGTCTGTGTGTTTAGTATGTGTGTGTTTGTATGTGTGTGGACCCCCCCCCCCCCCCCCCCCCCCCCCCCCCCCCCCGCTGAGGGATCACAGAGTCGCTTTTACAACCGACACAGAGTCGCTGAGCCCCCCACCCTCCCTCCCCCTGGGGTCACCCACCCCCATACCCTAACCCCAGGGAGGAGGTCCTCCTGGGTGAAGGAGGACCAGAAGGTGTGGAGGTGTGTCAGTGTGTCTGAGGACCCTCCTCCACCTGGGGACACTCTGTAGAAGGACAGAGAGCCAGCAGGCCGGTCCAGATACACTCCTACTCTGGTGGAGCCAGCGGGGGGGAGAGGGAGGGCTGTTACTGTACCGTTGTACCGGGCAGAGTAACCATCATCATCACAATAAAGACCCCAGGACTTGTTGTACCGTCCAAGCCTTCTGTCATCACCCCCTCCTCTCCTTGTGATTCCTCTGTATGTCACTCCTATCCAAACACCTCCTTTCCTCTCTACCTCCCAGTAACAGCGGCCAGTCAGAGCCTCTCTACCCAACACCTGGGGCCAGTAGTCAAATCTCTCTGGGTGATCCGGATACGACTGGTCCGCTCTAACCAGCGTCACCTTCCTGTTGTCCTCAGACAGAGAGAGTCGTCTGTGGGCCGTGTTGGGGTCCAGGGTGAGTTCACAGGCATCTGAGGGAGAACCAGACATGATGAGCTGCTGAACCCTTCTTCATCCTCATCATCATCACTGGTACTGTTCTCCTGAACATGACATGTGAGGGGGGGGGGTCATGTGATGTTATAGTAACGCTATTGCTTCAGACTCCGCCTTCACCCCCCCCCCCGCCCCCGAGCCCAGACCCTCCCCTCAGCACCCTTTGTGTGTGTGTGTGTGTGTGTGTGTGTGTGTGTGTGGACCCTCAGCCCCATCTCCCCCCCCCCTCCCCCGAGCCCAGATGTTATCGTCATGATGATTGGACAGTATTAATATATGGAAGATACATGATGTCAGCCATCATCCTCATTCCCAGTAGGATCTGATCTCACTTCCTGCTGTGTGGATGGACTTTCCATCTCAGTAGTGAGTGTGTGATGTGATGAATCAAACAGACACTTACACTTCTTTAGAGCTGGTTTCAGCCTCCACACTCCACCGTGCTCCACACTGGGGGGGAAACAAAGTGAGAGCAGCATGTTGAAACATTCACCTTCATCATCGGCCGTCTCATAACGTTGTACACAACGTGAGTGACAGCTGCCTCTTCAAACCACTTCATCTAGCAGCGGCTTGAATCCTCGTAGGAGACTTTGTCCCTGAGTGGTGAGCTGTCCTCTCCATACCTGAGAGTGTCCAGTCTCCAGCGTGGATCCTCCAGTCCAGCAGAGAGCAGCGCAGCTCCAGAGTCTCCTGGGTGATTGTAGCTCAGGTCCAGCTCTCTCAGATGGGAGGGGTTGGAGCTCAGAGCTGAGGCCAGAGAAGCACAGCCTTCCTGTGTGACCAGGCAGCCAGACAAGCTACACACACACACACACACACACACACACACACACACACACACTTAATTATATTTATTCTGGTTGAGAGCAGTTCATACTAAAGTAACCACATTTATAAAGTGTATTCATTCCATCTGGAGGACAAGGAGAACAGGAAGAGGAAGTGGGGAGATGACATCATCACCGACATCAGAACTTCCTTCACTTGGATGTGAAACAGGATCTTAAACAAATGTTCCTTTCTCAATAGCTACAACTCAATGAGATATTGTTTGGTCAACAGAGATCAGGTCTGATTGTTTGGAGTCAGGAGAAGTCCACTGTGTTTGGTACGCTGAGACCGTTTCTTCACAGGTTCTAACATTGTGTAGAACCAGGGAGTTTTGTCAGCAGGCAAAAGAGCAACAGAAATGCATCGGACATGAGCAGCACTACACCAAACTAATGTGAAGTTAATAAAGTCCATCTTTAATGTTCAATATGATTCACTTTACCACGGCCAGTGATGTTCTATGGTGAGGTGTACATTATATTCAGATCACAGCACGGCTAAAGCCTCATCCCCATGTCTACGCTAATGACAACTCCTCAGCTCACATCTGCTGACCAGAGCTACATAACATAAAACAAACATAACATACTAGTAGTTAACAGGTCAACCCCTAACCCTCACATCAGCTGGCCAGAGCTACATAACATAATAGTAGTTAACAGGTCAACCCCTAACCCTCACATCAGCTGGCCAGAGCTACATAACATATAACAAACATAACATACTAGTAGTTAACAGGTCAACCCCTAACCCTCACATCAGCGGACCAGACTTACATAACATATAACATGCATACCGTTTTGTGTGTTCTTTTTTGATAATGGTCCAACTAGTCGTTGACCATCCCTTACATATTAAACAACCCCAAGACCTAGTTTGAAGAGGCTGAAAACGGACCTGAGAGTTTCCAGTGTACAGTGTGGACTCCCCAGTCCAGCAGAGAGCAGCTTCACTCCTGAATCCTGCAGATCATTGGTACTCAGGTCCAGCTCTCTCAGACTAGAGGAGTTGGAGCTGAGAACTGAGGCCAGAGCTTCACAGCATCTCTCTGACAGATCACAGCCCTTCAGCCTTCACACAAAATAAAGAGGACAGGTTCGGAACTGTGATTAAAATAACTTACATCTTTAACTTATTACATAATGAAGAAATTGTGGTTATTCAAATTGGGTGTAAAATGTATAACAATAAGATAGTTGTTTTGCAGCGTTTGAAAAGTCGTTTAGTATATTAATATTACTTTTTGTTGCAGTGTAATGCATATTATGTATTGTATTGTAACACATGTTATCTGTTAATCTAAAGCAATGTTTTGTATATGATTATAAGTTTTATTCCAATATTATGTATATTGTGTTGTGAGGGGAATAAACCTCAGAGCGACCAGGAAAACACCTTGCGAGCACAAGAACTAAAGGTACGGCCACACTGAACGCGTTACGCGCGTAGGATTAGGCCTAACCTGCCGCTTCATCAATGTGTGTCAACAAAAATGGTTCAATGCGCCTAACTCGCCTACGAAGCTAGATGAGCCAATCCAAAACTTATTTTTCCCCCGCTACTTTTCTTTTGCTCCACAAACATGGCTGAGATCAGCACCATCGCTGCGTTGTATTTTTTGTGGGAGTTCGAGGAGAGTAGGAAACCCAAACGCCGTCGTGTTTGGGTGCAAGACATCCTCCGTAGGCGCTCACAGCTGGGTGACTTTCACCACCTCCTCCAGGAACTCTGCCTGGATGACGGCCGGTTCCAGCGGTATTTTCGGTTGCCTGGGGCCATGTTCGATGACCTGCTAGCTCGGGTCCTCCGTCTCTCTGCCAGTGACGTCGGGTCAAGCTCAACTCTGATTGGCTATCGCAGCTAAGCGTCACGCGTCGGAGCATAAAAAGTTTAATTTCTTGAAAATCGGCCGTCTCATCACGTTCTACACAACATGAGTGACAGCTGCCTCTTCAAACCACTTCATCTAGCAGCGGCTTGAATCCTCGTAGGAGACTTTGTCCCTGAGTGGTGAGCTGTCCTCTCCACACCTGAGAGTGTCCAGTCTCCAGCGTGGATCCTCCAGTCCAGCAGAGAGCAGCGCAGCTCCAGAGTCTCCTGGGTGATTGTAGCTCAGGTCCAGCTCTCTCAGATGGGAGGGGTTGGAGCTCAGAGCTGAGGCCAGAGAAGCACAGCCTTCCTGTGTGATCAGGCAGAAAGACAAGCTACACACACACACACACACACTTTATTATATTTATTCTGAATGAGAGCAGTTTATACTAAAGTAACCACATTTATAAAGTGTATTCATTCCATTTGGAGGACAAGGAGAACAGGAAGAGGAAGTGGGGAGATGAGATCATCACAGACATCAGAACTTCCTTCACTTGGATGTGAAACAGGATCTTAAACGAATGCTCCTTTCTCAATAGCTACAACTCAATGAGATATTGTTTGGTTAGAGTCAGGAGAAGTCCGCTGTGTTTGGTACGCTGAGACCGTTTCTTCACAGGTTCTAACATTGTGTAGAACCAGGGAGAGTTTTGTCAGCAGGCAAAAGAGCAACAGAAAGGCATCGGACATGAGCAGCACTACACCAAACTAATGTGAAGTTAATAAAGTCCATCTTTAATGTTCAATATGATTCACTTTACCACGGCCACGGATGTTCTATGGTGAGCTGTACATTATATTCAGATCACAGCACGGCCAAAGCCTCATCCCCATGTCTACGCTAATGACAACTCCTCAGCTCACATCTGCTGACCAGAGTTACATAACATATAACAAACATAACATACTAGTAGTTAACAGGTCAACCCCTAACCCTCACATCAGCTGGCCAGAGTTACATAACATATAACAAACATAACATACTAGTAGTTAACAGGTCAACCCCTAACCCTCACATCAGCGGACCAGACTTACATAACATATAACATGCATACCGTTTTGTATGTTCTTTTCGATAACGGCCCAACTAGTCGTTGACCATCCCTTACATATTAAACAACCCCAAGACCCAGTTTGAAGAGGCTGAAAACTGACCTGAGAGTTTCCAGTGTACAGTGTGGACTCCCCAGTCCAGCAGAGAGCAGCTTCACTCCTGAATCCTGCAGATCATTGGTACTCAGGTCCAGCTCTCTCAGACTAGAGGAGTTGGAGCTGAGAACTGAGGCCAGAGCTTCACAGCATCTCTCTGACAGATGGCAGATATTCAGCCTGCACACACAATAAACACCATATGTTAGGAAGTGTGATTAAAATGACCTATATCTTTTACTTTAAACTTAATGAAGGACGTGTGTCCTTCATTAATAACATTATTTACATCTATATTTAGGGCATTTAGCAGACGCTTTTATCCAAAGCGACTTACAATAACTGCATTTGTTACAATAAGTACATTTGTCATAAGAAGTGAAACAATATATCGCTGTCGGTACAGTAAAGATGTTCATAGAACCAAGTGCAAGTATTGGCTGTTATAACGTAACAGTTATTGGCTGTTACGTTATAACAGCCAATAACTTAATAGTTTAAATGTAATAAAGTCAATAACGTAATAATTTAAATGTAATAAAGTCAGTAACGTAATAACTTGCCAACAATGTAATAAAATTGTTGAGCCAATAACGTAATAACTTTTTGCCAATAATGTAATAACTTATTACGTTATTGGCTGCTTGTATTAAAAAAATACTTTGAAAATGTAATAACTGAGCCAATAACCTAATAAATGAGGCATCACTTTATTTTATTTTAAATTTCTGGAGAGAAACTGTCACACTTGACAGTTTGAATTTGGATTCATATGCAACTATTAGGGTTCCGTTATAGAACTCTGTGCATCCAACTCCGTGACCACGCAGACAATTTGACGGAGTCGTGAGCTTTTCGAAGCTCTACTATAGCAGAATATTAGAGTTACATATAAATCCAAATTCACTCTTTGCTCCTTTAAGGCATCCTCTGGAGGGGGGTATGAGGTTGGAGGGGTAACTGTAAGGTCAGATATTTAAGCGTGTGATGCAATATGCAATAACAAGGCTAAGTGTGACTGTTTCTCTCCAGAAATTGAAAATAAAATAAAGTGATGACTCATATATTACATTATTGGCTCAGTTATTACATTTTCAAGGTTTTTTTTTATACAAGGCAAATAACGTAATAACCAGCCAATAATGTAACAAGTTATTACATTATTGGTTCAACAACTTTATCACACTATTGGCAATTTATTATGTTATTGGCTTCATTACATCTAAATTATTACGTTATTGGCAGTTATTACTTTATTGGCCGTTATTGGTTGCTACAACGTGTTAAAAGCTTTAATAAAATATGTTTTATCAATTGAACTGCATTTGATCCTTAAATGTTCATTTAATAATCTGTGTTACTTTTACTTTTAACATAATTAAGTTATTGTCTTCGTCTTTATTAGAAAAGTGGGTTAGTGGGTTTATTGTAATACAAGTTATACATGAACCTACATATATGTTTTGTTAGTTATAACTTCTATATAATACATTCTACTATCAAGTATATTGTGTTGTGTATTGTCATACATTATTATGAGTGAACCTACAGAGATCTTTTGGAGGCTTTGATCACTGGCAGCAGCCTCAGAAGAGCCTCCTCTGAAGCTGAGTATTTCTTTAGGTCAAACACGTCCAGCTCCTCTTCTGATGTCAGTAAGATGAAGACCAGAGCTGACCACTGAGCAGGAGAGACATGTGTTTTGAAGAGACTTCCTGATGTCAGGGACCGTTGGATATCCTCCACTAGAGAATGGTCGTTCAGCTCATTCAGACAGTGGAACAGATTGATGCTTCTCTCTGGAGAGAGATTACCACCTAACTTATCCTTGATGTAAGACACTGTTCCCTTGTTGGTCAGTGATCTACTTCCTGTCTTTCCCAGCAGACCTCGTAGGACATTCTGATTGGTCTCCAGAGAGAGGCCCAGGAGGAAGCGGAGGAACAAGTCCAGGTGTCCGTTCTCACTCTGTAAGGCCTTGTCCACAGCACTCTGGTAGAGGAGGAGTTCATTTTCCCTGGAGGTTGGTGGTTCTTCTGAGAGCAGATTGACACCAGTATCGATGAAGGACAGAAAGACATAAAAGGCAGCCAGAAACTCCTGGATGCTCAGATGGACAAAGCAGAACACCTTCTCCTGGTACAGCCCACACTCCTCTTTAAAGATCTGGGTGAACACTCCTGAGCACACTGAGGCTGCTCTGATATCGATGTCACACTCTGCCATATCTGCCTCGTAGAAAATCAGGTTGCCTTTCTCCAGCTGGTTAAAAGCCAGTTTTACCAGAGAAACAATGATCTCCCTGCTCTGTGAAGTCCAGAGTGCATCTGTTTCAGCAAACGAACGATACTTCCTGTCCCCCTGTATGGACTGAACCCTCAGGAAGTGGCTGTACATCTGAGTCACGGTCTTGGGCGTCTCTTCTCCTATCAGGGATGTTTTGAAGAAGTCCTCCAGGACTGTAGCAGTGATCCAACAGAATCCTGGGATGTGACACATGATGTGGAGGCTTCGTGATTTCTTGACGTGGGAGATGATTGTCCTGGCCAGCGTCTCATCTTTGAATCTCTTCCTGAAGTACTCCTCCTTCTGTTGGTCGGTGAACCCTCTGACCTCTGTCACCATGTCAACACAATGAGAAGGGATCTGATTGGCTGCGGCAGGGCGTGTGGTTATCCAGATGCGAGCAGAGGGAAGCAGGTGGCCCCTGATGAGGTTTGTCAGCAGCATGTCCACCGAGGTGGACTTTGTGACATCATTCCATATCTTGTTGTTCTGGAAGTCCAGAGGAAGTCGACACTCATCCAGTCCATCCAAGATGAAGACAACTTGGAACCCGTCGTATCTGCAGATTCCTGCTTCTTTGGTCTCAATAAAGAGGTGATGAAGAAGTTCCACCAAGCTAAACTCTTTCCCTTTCAGTAAATTCAGCTCTCTGAAAGTGAGGAGAAATGTGAAGTGTATGTCCTGGTTGGCTTTTTCTTCAGCCCAGTCCAGAATGAACTTGTGTGTTAAGATGGTTTTACCAATACCGGCCACTCCAGTTGTCATTATTGTCCTGATTGGTTTATCTTTTCCAGGTAAGGGTTTACACATTTGATTGGTGTTTCCTCCTTGACTGGTTTCCTGGAAGCGGTTTCAATCAGTCTGACCTCATGTTCCTTGTTGACCTCTCCACTGCCTCTCTCTGTGATGAAGATCTCTGTGTTGAACTCATTCAGAGGTGTTGATTGACCTGCTTTAGCGATTCCCTCAAACCCACACCTGAACTTCTCCTTCAAATGAGACTTGATTTTATGTTGGCACTTGAAAGCAGCAGGTCCTAAATGAGAAAAAAACAGTAGACATCAGTTGGTAGATGGTGGCATCAGTGGGAACATGTCAATATTTCCTGTAGAATTATCAATTTCATGACATTTAGTGGCTTCATACCTTGGTCAGAAAAGCTGGTTGTGACAATGACTGCATGTTACAGATTCAAAATGCTCAGGACCTTTCGGTTTTTCCACAGCAATATGATCGGACTAATGATAATAACAATGATAGTAAAATGGTGTAAAATGAAATGCTGACAGGACAAGATACTGTTGCATCTCTTCCACTGAGTTATTCTGCTGTTGATCTGCAGCTTATGTTTAATATTATTAATAACAATAATAATTACATGTGAGTAATGAGGAGACCCAGGTAGGAGGGGGTAAGAACAGCAGTGAGGAGACCCAGGAAGGAGGGGGTAAGAACAGTGAGGAGACCCAGGTAGGAGGGGGTAAGAACATTGAGGAGACCCAGGTAGGAGGGGGTAAGAACAGTGAGGAGACCCAGGTAGGAGGGGGTAAGAACAGTGAGGAGACCCAGGTAGGAGGGGGTAGGAACAGTGAGGAGACCCAGGTAGGAGGGGGTAAGAACAGTGAGGAGACCCAGGTAGGAGGGGGTAAGAACAGCAGCACAACGGGGATACGAGGGGAACCCACGGTAGGGGGTCAATACAGCGAGCAGGCCAGTGGGAACACATGTGTTTTGAAGAGAGTATGAATGTTGTCAGGGTGTCTCTTTCAGTTCAGCTTAGAGCCCTAGCACCCACGGTGCTGAGAGCCCTAGCACCCACGGTGCTCAGAGCCCTAGCACCCACGGTGCTGAGAGCCCTAGCAACCACGGTGCTGAGAGCCCTAGCACCCACGGTGCTCAGAGCCCTAGCACCCAACCACTCAATCCGGTGTTGGACACTGAGCCAGTGTAGTTGGACGAGAATGGGGGTGATGTGGTCGGGTGATTTGGTGCTGGTAATGATGATGTTTAACATTCTTTAACCTGTGACCCCCACTATTACCCTACATATCCGGATCAAACCATTTAACCTGGTACCCCACAACAACCCTATATCCTATATACGCCCCTGGGTTCTGGGTTGAGGGTCTCCTTTTAGGATGTCTGGGTTTAGGTTCTGGGTTCAGGGCCTAATCGACCAGGTAAACACGCGTCCTGCCGTCCCCTGAGCTCCAGGAAACGCAACAAGTTCCAGGGGGCTCATATTTAGCTCTGAACTCATTCACCCAATACATTCATGATCCAAAATCTGACGGCAGCTGCCCTCAGATCTGGTGAATTGGGCTTTTATTCCTTTCACTTTATACGTTTTGACCAATCCGGTTGCTGGAGACAGTATAAGGGTATGTTCATGCGAAAGATATTTGCTATTACATCTAACATTTTTTTCACTGAACTAAGTGCATAGGGGTTGCCTATAAAATCGCCTTAAAATAGAGAGAGAGAGAGAAAAGATCGTTCAATCATTGGACAAAAAGGTCTGGGGCGGTGTAGTGGACCGGTCGAACTCCTTCTCCCTCATCCTGGTGCTGAACGTGTTAAATGCATCCGCATTTTTATGTGTTTTTTCCAGCATACGTTTTATGTGGGTGTCCGTCCAAATTCCCAGACGGTCCGACAATTTGCTGCTAGTCTCGGAGTTACCTGTTACGTCCAAAGAGGCATATACTTTGTAGAACTGGATCGGACCGAGGTGCGTTCGCTTTCACATCTCAAGCGAACCATACCAGGGTTCGTTTGGAGGCGAACCGAGACCAGCTGTTCAGGGAGGTATCGGCCGGCTGATTTGGTTCACATCGAAGTGAGGTGGTTGCATTCACACCAACGCACCGAACCAAGGGACCAAACTCATTTAGTGCGCACTAAATGCTGTTGGTGTGAAAGCACGAATAAACTGCTGAAACAGAAGTATCGTCATGTAATCCATTGATTTCAACAATCTAACTGTATTCTACATAGCAACTATTTAAATTGTAACTGTAACAGAATACAGTTAGCTATAATTTGTATTCTGAATACATAACGCCGGTACATGTATTCCGTTACTCCTCAACACTGTACATTGATGTGAGACCGGGTTGAATGTGTTGTAGTAGCAGAGAATGGCCTGCGGGGGCAGTATGTACATTGTTAAATACATGAATAGGCTTGAATTTAATAGAAATATGGATGTTTTATATTTTTACAAAAAGGATTATGTGAACATTGCTGAATAACAATCATGTATATTAAATGTATTGCAGAAGTTTAGCTTGACATTAACCAAGTTAAAGGACAATTAATGAACCGCACCAGACATGCAGAAGTCAATGTAGGATTTTTAATATACAGTATAAACAAAAACACTTGACAGAAGTTTAATACATGCTTTTGTAAAGGAAAGCAGAGGAAAACATTTTCCTAAATTAATCATTTCAAAATGTCCCCACCATTCAGAAAGCAAGTGAAGAGGTTTGTGTCAAACCAGTCCTCCCTGACCAGCTCTGTCCCTGACTCTAAACCCTGACTCTCAACCCTAACGCTGAACCCTCTGAGGGCAGGAAGACGCTCCTTCAGTGTAAAGGTTCAAGAAGACACTCCTTCAGAGTAAAGGTTCGAACCACGGAGAAGGAAGAAGAAGGGGAAGGAGTAGAGTAGTGAGGTTAGTGACAGACGTGAGGGAAAGGCGTGTGGAAATGCACGGGTACATGTGGGGTCAATAAGATCACTCCCACTGGAGGTCATTGATCCATCAGCCTCAGACCGCTGAGCTCAGCAGGTCTTCTGGAGGACGAGGCTCAGATGAACTGAGGAGACGGGACCAGCAGGATGTCAGGATCAGGTGGGGTTCAGCTCAGGTGTGTCTACGCGGGCCAAACAAGGAAATGGATTAGGTTCAATATTCAAAAGATGCAACATTATCTGAACCAAGAGATGTCATTAAGGAGCAGGCGCCTTGCTCATTAGGGCGCCTTGCTCAAGGACGCATCACTGTATTCTTAGGACTTGAACCCGTCACCATTGGTCTGAGAGTTGATCCCCCCAACCCCTTACCCAGTCCACTAGGTCCAGATAATGTAAACTTACGAGAAATCCTTGATGGCAGAGTCCTGGTCGTCCTCAGGATTTGCCTTCCAGATGTATGGCTTCTCCATCAGTCCTCCAGATTCCTGGTCTGGTTACAAACGTAATTTGTCTCTACTGTAAGGTAACAAACAGTAGTAATTGGGCTCTAATGTAAGGTCACAAACACAGGAGTAGTTGGGCTCTAATGTAGCAGCTGTAGTTTGTCTGGTAACCAACCACAGTAGTATGCCTTAACTTGTACTGGACAAACTAATCCTGCGTTACAACATGTCTCTGTTTACTTTATGCAAACTGACGAGGATCCTTGTTGGTGGAGTGATGGTCCTCCAGATTCACGCCTCCCCTACCAGCTTGCCTCAGCTCCAGAAACACGTTCTAGTAAGAAAACGCAGCGGTAGTTTGTTAACGCATGTCAAAGAAACAGCAGTATTTTGCCCTTTAAGTCAATCATGTTAAGTAAATACAAACTTACGAGGAATCCTTGTTGGTTGATTCCTAGTCGTCCTCCAGCGTCTCAGCTCCTCCACCAGCTCTCCTCAGACAGAGTCCTGGTCTGGAACAAACAGCAGAAGTCTTGCTTCAATGTGTGGTAAAACAGATGTAGTTGTCTGGTATATTAACCAACACCGGTAGTTTGTGGTAGCAGTATTCTACGAGAAGTGGCAGTGAGTGTGATGATCACTTCAGAGTCAGGCTCTATCTACCCCACGACAGACATCAGCTCCTCCACCAGCCTCCATCATGGCCTCCATCAGCTCCTCCACCAGGGAGGGCCTTCAGCACGGCTCCTCCATCAGCTCGGTCAGCCATGGATTCCTGGTCTGGTTACAAACCCAGTTGGTCTCAGCAGTCAATCACCTGGGGACTCAACAAACCCCACCTCCTGCATCTGAGCTTCACTTATAAATGGAAGATGAATTTAAACATATTTAAACACTAAAATTAGACATCTGGCAACACGTCCTGGCACTTGTACAAGGTACTTAATTGTGTAGCATCTACAGTAGCTGCTATCGCTTCTTTACACAGGGAATGGGATAGCCTAGCGATTGTAATACTTGCACTTGGTTCTATGAACGTCTTTACTGTACCGACAGCAATATATTGTTTCACTTATGACAAATGTACTTATTGTAAGTCAATTTGGATAAAAGCGTCTGCTAAATGCCGTAAATGTAAATGTCTGCAGATTGACGCGTTCAGCAATTCATCCACTATGGTTGTAGCAGCACTAGTAACAATAATGGCTCATATGACTCCTACATAACCCCGGTATGAATTAACTCAAATCACAGCTTGGCACAGATTTAAAGTCATAAGATGATCAAAACCAGACCTAAACTACCAAGGATTTTAGTGTTTCAGATGAGCTTGGTGATGGTTACCCTCTGGTCCGGTGCTGCAGGCCCCTGGTCTCCAGCCTCAGTCTCCGGTCCATCCTGGCACCACAAGCCTCCGGTCCCCAGCCTCTCAGCCTCGCCTTTCAGCTACAGCAGCAGGTTCATATCAGCATTTGCCCAACAATAAACGTATTTGACTCATCCGAAACAGAGTTACACAATTAATTTAACTATTATTTTATACCTCAAGGCTAGACTGGACATGAGCATCCCATTTTGGGAATGAAGACAGAGCAGTCCACAAGTTTAAAGAAGTGGTTCAGCCCATGCATTGAGACTGACCTGAGAAGACTCAACTCACACCCCAGAGCACTGACCTGTTCTGGAGGACTTCTGACAGGAGGTGGAGGTCTGGCTCTGGGTGAGGAGGCAGACACCTTGGGACAAACTACACATTACCTTTTTGACCTTGTACAGTTCTAGAGTTTCTTCTACTGTAACATGTGGGAACGACGGCCATTATTTTAGCTTTGATATTATCCGGTTGGTAACTCAGTACCAACGTCATTGTTTAACGTCATTCCATTGGGTAGGGTTTAACTTCTGTGGCAATTAATGACACCAGATATTTAGAACGTACAAAAGCTGAAGTAACAAACACTAAGCGGTATCGATATTAAATCAAATATACTCGCCATATTCAGGTGCTGGGTTCCGTTGAAGAAATGCCAAATTGTCTTCCACCTTGAAATGATTTTCAGCCTTCACTGATGGTGAGAAATGGGCCCGCAAGTAGAGCGCTGTTTTGTACGCAGCGAGAGTCCCGTCAACGTGGTTAAAAGTACGGCGCAACGTCGGAAATTAACATATTGTACGATGTACGTGTCAGTATGTATTTAATATCAAACTTAAGTTGTTTAAGATAAGGGGTAACAATTCCTAATGGAAACCGACGGAAAAATAGTTTCCATTGGCAACGGCTCGAGGTTAAGCAAATACAATCCAGAACATTCCGCCAGATACCCTCAGGGGATTCACGTCCAACTAACTGCCAGGTGGCTTCTTATGGTTGTCAAGACTACAACGTTCTATGCTAACCATTGAGAGTAAATCAAGTGACCGCACTCAGAACCTTCCACGGCGGGAAGCTAAAACAGCCCGACTGGAATCCGAACATTCCGGCCGGAACCAACCAAAGAAAAAACAGAACCAGCGCCTCACCTTGAGCTGAACGGAGGATGATCCTGAAGTCCAGCGATGGTCTTCATTAAAATACAGCCAACAGACTTACCTTGATGTGATCTGTTTGTTGCTGTTGGTCATTACTACTATTCAGTGTACTTTTACATTATTATGCACCCAGTGTGTACAAGTTATATCACTCAAAACCATACGAAGCGCTACCATGTATTACCCACAACAACTTTAAACCTCAAATCCTTGCCTAAAAACAAAAGGAATCATTCAATACAAAACTGTGTCTACATTTTACAATTAACAGAACAATTATCTAGATTATTCAGGGTACAAACCATACAGAGTAAATCTAAACGTTGAGCTCAGAGAGCCGACCATAGCCCTGCAACGTCACCCTGACCGCCTCATCACCAACAGCAAATCATGCCAGCCAGCGAACACATGTACAGGTCCAGTGAGAAGTGGGCATTTGAGCGAAAGGACTGCCCATAATAAAATGAAGCCCAATTCCTGAACTATCCAACCATCTTAACAGTTTAAAGATTTACAGATTGACATGCCATTGTGTTCTAATCTTCTTTGTCTGCTACCTTGTTACTTATAAAACTCTACATCTCCATCGCTAGAGTGTTGCATCCTACTCATGAGGGTGTGGTCTGAGTGAGCAGAGATGCATGCTGGGATACAGTGCTGTCTGAAGTCTTCAGTTCTATAGACACGCCCCCTCAGGAGAAACCAAGTGTTTGAGAATCTGTCGTGACATCAGTTACATGAGCTGGAATATCCTTCAAGATGGCGCCAGGATTCTCAGAGAAGAAAGGCCAAGAGAAAGATATGAGGGTTCTTCCTCTCAGCCAGTGGAACACAACAGTCTTCATCAGAGTACCATGGAACACTTTGAAACGTTCTCTTCTATACACCGGGAAGCCCCAGTGAAGGTTTCCTTATATCCTCAGCTGAAGAGTACAACTTCAGCTTGAAGAGTGCTCTACTTGGAGTTCCCAGATTGACTGATTTAAGGGAACCCATCGTTCAGCTAGTCCTGTACGAAACAAATACAGTTCAGCCTGAGAAGACGTGCAACTGAGAGCCAGACAAGATCCACAGGGCTCTCCATCAATCCAGCCAGGTAGGAAGAGCCGCCTCACTACAGGTCTGAAGGTCATCTTGAATATCCATTGAGGTCCCTTTCCAACTTCAGACTCTCCTTGTGGAATGCCTTTAGGTGTCCATCCTCCATTGATCCTGATTGGTGTAGTCCTAGTTTGAAGTCACTGATCTGAACACGCCGCTCACATCCTTTTACACTTGAGGATCCTCTCCTTCCTGCCCAGTGTGTTGGATATCGCTCCGGAGCGTCGCTCCGGGCTCTTCATGTCTAATGGAGGCCTCAAGCAAACGTGTGGCCGTCCATCAGGTATGATTTAGTTGACCATTCCAATATCCCAAGCCAACCACATAGACCCCCGTATGAACATTATCACTGTCAAAGCAAGCAGGAGACACACAAGTAGAACCCAGGACACACACATAGAACCGCATGGAGACACACGAGTAGAACCCAGGACACACACATAGAACCGCATGGAGACACACGAGTAGAACCCAGGACACACACATAGAACCGCATGGAGACACACATAGAACCGCATGGAGACACACGAGTAGAACCCAGGACACACACATAGAACCGCATGGAGACACACGAGTAGAACCCAGGACACACACATAGAACCGCATGGAGACACACGAGTAGAACCCAGGACACACACATAGAACCGCATGCCAGGTGTGAGTGGGGGACACACACACACACACACACACACCCTAGCGATGCTCAAATATCATCCATCTCATGTCAAACCCACACACTGAGCCATAAAAGGCCAAACACTCATGCAGGGTAAAAACCTCATGCCGAATAACATTCCATCATCCACCCCAGCTCTCCTGCCAGTACACCCAGAACAGAACAATCATTGTCTCCAGAGACGTAAATTATGTACAACATTCTTCAGTGGCGTCCCACATTGGTGATGGATTATGCTTGGTGCCTCCAAAATGTGTCCCAGGTTGATTCAACGTCTCTGAAGTCATGTCTTTGTAGTCCAGTGGTTTCCTGAATGAGGGGCCTTCACAGATGCAAACAGTGCAACTTCAGTCAGCCTGAGGACAGGAAGGAGGTCATCTGTTCAGAAGACCACCCAGTGGAGGGGGGTGGCTCTTGAGGAGCAGGATCCATCTTGGAATGACCCCGAATAAGAACTTCTTGGAAATGAAACTGTTCCTGAGGAGTCACGATGCCTGGAGGGGACTGTTGAATGTGTTCCATGGTTCTCTGTGTCAGACTGAAGTTGTGTTTTAGTCGTTGAGATGAGGAGCCCCCTCATCTCCCCCTGGTGTTTCTCCTTCTGAATCCCTGTCTCCATCTTAAAGAACATTCTAGTTCATGTAACTGACACCACGACAGTTTCTCAAACACTCGGTCTCCCCTGAGGGGGCGTGTCTACAGACCTGTAGACTTCAGACAGCTCTGTATCCCAGTATGCACCTCTGCTCACTCAGACCCCACCCTCATCAGTAAAGCAACACTCATGTGATGAAGATGCAGAGCTCAGGAGAGTAGCTGGAAAGAAGACTGAAGACATCAGAACCCAACCCATTACTCCAGCTTACAACAATAACTTAGAACCTGTAACCTTTTTAACAAACCATTAAAACCAACATAAACCAAACGCCTAAGTAACCCATGAACCCATAAAACATCCCTAATACTCAGATCAACCTTCAGCTAACGGGTTAACTCACCAGGAAGCTAAAATACATCAATATGCCCAAGAGTAATGAGAAACTAATGACTTACATGTCGCAGTTCATCTTCATGGTTAAGCTTGGATACTTACAGAACTGCAGTTAAATATCCATGATCGACCTTTGAAGGAACGAACAGTTTACTCATTATTGTCCCCAAACTTGGCCACTGTCCCACAGTTCAACATCTACCATCTCCATTAAATCAGATAAATTAATGACAGTATAAAGTCAGGGCTTTTGGGATAATCCAACATTTAAATAATGATTAAGATAATTAAATAATCCATCTTTTTAATATAAGTTATACAAATTATTTGACTGTCATTAGCCAAGAGTGATTTTCCTCTTACTTTAACAAGTTTGAATGTATAGTCTCTAAAATGTTACTTTCAGGTAGAATCATTATTTAAATTTGAAATGAGAGTTAAACCACCACAATCCCCGATTTCCTTCACACATTATAAGTGATTTATATTCAACATACAACAACGCAGTTGTGCTTTGCTACACATTTCTACTCACATCAGGTCCAGATGAGATGCTCCTCTTTACTTCAAAAAGTGTTTAACCTGTGAATCAGGAAGAGATGACAAATAAGTCACAACAGAGCTCAACAGAACATTACACACACGTTCTGGTTTCTGGGAACACAACAACATACCGCGTTTGGGAGACGCTACACTGCCAAACAGTAGAGGACACCAACGTACTGTCAGGTTCCCTCTGAAGTGAAACGCACCAGATGCAACCAATTAACAAATTAAGAAAACCACTTGCCGTGCGAGCTGCGGCAGGTGGGCTAATTAGTAAAACTCAACGCAGGTTCGGCGCCCTCTGGTCACCTTGGTAACAGTGAGAGTCTATTTCAGCTCGGTGTTTGATCTTAAACGACCACCCTCATTTTAATTAAAGGGATGAGTCTGATTTGACTGATTTAGATTCATACTTCAAAACAAAGAAAGTCTTCATTCAATTCACCTTACTGTGTGCATGAGTGTGCGTGAGTGTGTGTGTGTGTGTGTGTGTGTGTGTGTGTGTGTGTGTCTGTGTGTGTGTGTGTGTTACTACTGTTTGATGTCAAGTTGGTGAAATGGAAGTCATGTGTGATCTTGCGTCCCTGTGTGTGTAGTGAGCGGATGTGGACAGCAGAGGGCGATGTTTCCACACGAGAACATCTGCTCTCTGCAAGCTCTGCGAGATACCGTCTCCATAGCAACCGTAACTTGGCAGCATCCTGAACAGCCCTTTGAGTAGTGAGAAGGAAGCCTTCATCAAAGAGACCAGAGAGACTCATTCACTGGTTAAACTGGAGTCATTGCCAACCACCACACATGTCACATGGGGCTCCAGGTGGGATGTCAGAGGTCAGAACATGTCCTTCCTGTATCTGTGGATCAGCTCTGAGACGTCCTCCTTACACACCTTCAACCAACCGTCCGACTTCATGTGGTACACTACACACACACACACACACATACACACACACACACACACACACACCATACAGGCACACACATATAGATTCACACACAATATCTATACGCACAACATATAGATACAAACCATATGCACACACACACGATAGATACAAACCATATATATACACACACAGACAATAGGTAGACACCATACAGATACACACACACCATGAATACACACCATATAGATACACACCATAAAGATAAACACACTAAATAGCCACACACAAAAGATGAACTTAATATAGATAAAAACTATATAGATACACACACACGCACGCACGCACGCACGCACAGACAGACAGACAGACAGACACACTCCATACAGTTCTGGTCACTAAATACTACTCCTTCTCTCTTCTCCTTCTCCACTCTAATCCTTTTCTTCCGTCTCTCTGTCTCGCATATCGTTCTGTATTTTTATTGCCTCTATTCAAGGGGGTAGATTTGGGTGGGGATTTCTAGGTTTCATAAACATCTGGGGCTTAGCCCAGAAGGAAAAATAAAATGCGTGCACATAGCTCGCTCCAAATTTATTTGTATGCTTCATTGTGCAATTTGTTTCGTATTGCTTTACCTAAATAAACAAAATATGCGGTATATGATAGGTTTAAATAGCTACCTGACTGCTGTGCTGCTTATCCCCAAACATCTAAAGTTCCATTCAAGTTATTTCAGAGTAAAATGAATACAAGTGAGACAGACCTTACACACATACACACACACACACACACACACACACACACACACACACACACACACACACACACAGATCTGACTGCGGATAGGATAGGTTAATTTACTTGAGGTGGTAAACAGGGTATGTTTTTAAACTGTTTATTTTCTTGCCAGAAGGACTATCTAGACTAGGCTAATTATAAATATTTATAAATATATTTACATTTACATTTAGGGCATTTAGCAGACGCTTTTATCCAAAGCGACTTACAATAAGTGCATTTGTTACAATAAGTACATTTGTCATAAGAAGTGAAACAATATATCGCTGTCGGTACAGTAAAGACATTCATAGAACCAAGTGCAAGTATTACAATCGCTAGGCTAATCCATTCCCTGTGTAAAGCAGCGATAGCAGCTACTGTAGATGATACAACATTCAATGGTGGCTGTGCAATGGTTTCTATGCAGAGTCGAGATGAACTCTGAACAGGTGAGTTTTGAGTCTTTTGCGGAAGCTGGTGAGCGGCTCTGCGGTCCTGACATCGGTAGGGAGCTCATTCCACCACTGAGGTCCCAAAACAGAGAAAAGTTGTGACTTTGCTGATCGACCTTTGCTTGCTCTTAGCGATGGCGGTACCAGACGTCCAGCTGAAGTAGTTGAGCAGAGGGATCGAGCTGGGGTGTGTGGCTTTACTAATGCTTGGAGGTAGGCAGGGGCAGTTCCATCGACTGCCTTGTATGCCAGTACCATCATCTTGAATCTGATGCGAGCTATTACAGGGAGCCAGTGGAGGTCTCGGAAGAGGGGGGTTACATGTGAGAACTTTGGTAGGTTGAACACGAGGCGCGCTGCCGCATTCTGGATGCACTGCAAGGGTTTAATCGCAGAGGCAGGGAGTCCAGCCAGGAGCGAGTTGCAGTAGTCGAGGCGGGAGATGACCAGTGATTGGACTAGAAGCTGAGCTGCTTCCCTTGTGAGGATGGGCCGGATCCTGCGGATGTTGTAAAGT
This sequence comes from Pollachius pollachius, assembly GCF_949987615.1. Taxonomy (NCBI): domain Eukaryota; kingdom Metazoa; phylum Chordata; class Actinopteri; order Gadiformes; family Gadidae; genus Pollachius; species Pollachius pollachius. Next base: position 355,365 of record NC_136944.1, read on the forward strand.
GCAAATCTGCAGGATCGGGCCACCGCAGTGATGTTTGCGGTGCAGCACAACTGATTGTCCAACACTACACCAAGGTTTTTGGCAGTTGGAGAAGGAGATACAGTGATGTTCTCAACAGTGACCAGTAAGTCCATGTGTGGGCATTCTTTCCCTGGTATTAGGAGGAGCTCAGTCTTGTTGAGGTTAAGCCTCAGGTGATGGGCAGTTGTCCAGGTGTTGACTTCTGCCAGACATTCAGATATGCGTGTTGCAATCAGGGCTTTGTCAGATGAGGAAAAGGAGAGAAATAGCTGAGTGTCGTCAGCATAGCAGTGATAGGAAAAGCTGTGGGATGTAATTACAGAGCCCAGAGATCTGGTGTAGAGGGAGAACAGAAGAGGCCCCAGCACCGAGCCTTGAAGGACACCTGTATCAAGCGTGCAAGGTTTGGACAAGGAGCCATTCCATGTTACCTGATAAGTGTGATTCATCAGGTAGGACGTGAACCAGGAAAGGGCATATTCAGCTATGCCATGCTCGGCGAGAGTGGCGAGGAGGATCTGGTGGTTCACAGTGTCAAATGCTGCAGACAAGTCAAGGAGAATGAGAACCGATGAGAGGGACGAGGCTCTGGCCGCCCGGAGGGACTCAGTCACCGCGAGGAGAGCCGTCTCAGTGGAGTGTGCTTTTTTGAAGCCTGACTGGTGAGGGTCAAGCAGGTTGCTAGATGAGAGATAGGAGGACAGTTGGTTAGCGACGGCACATTCCAATGTTTTAGAGAGGAATGAAAGAAGAGATACCGTTCTGTATTTCTGGATGTCAGTGGTATCAAGCGTTGGTTTTTTGAGGAGAGGCTTTATTCTGGCAGTCTTGAAAGACGTTGGTACAATGCCAGAAGTGAGGGAGGAGTTAATAAGTGCGGTTAGAAATGGCAGGATGTCGTTTGACACAGCCTGGAGGAGGGAGGAAGGGATAGTGTCAAGGGGGCAGGTGGTGGCATGGTTAGATGTTATAATTCTGTTGACCTCATCTGAGGTGAGAGGGATGAATTGGGTAAAGACAGAGGTGGGGGTCGGGGGAGGGAGGATGGTGGCAGTGATAAAAGAGGAGCTAATGTCCTTTACTTTCTGGGTAAAGTAGGTAACAAAGTCATCAGCAGTGAGGCAGGAAGGAGGAGGAGGGGAGGGAGGGTTGAGGAGGGAAGAGAACAAGGAAATAGTTTCCTGGGGTTTGAGGCGGAGGAGTGTCTGCTGTCCATACATTGGACAGCAGACACTGCAATCCATACTGAGGACCCTCCACTCACCACCCCCGATTGCTGGGGGGCAGCCCACTTCTAACCCCCCTGGTTTAACCTGTTTTTATCACCAGATCCACTATTCTCTTCTGCTTTGATTCATCAGATTGTTTTTATCCCTTTTTATTTTGCTCTTGCCTGGCTTTCTATTCTTGTTGGTCACTATGTTGCACCAGGGATCTAGATATGAGCCCCGTTCCCACTCTAGTGGAGACACGGACACACACACACACACACACACACACACACACACACACACACACACACACACACACACACGCACGCACACACACACACACACGGAAACACACACACACACATACACACGGACACGCACACACACACGGGCACACTCACACACACGGACAAATTCAAAATGACCAGGCACGATCCTACAGGGCATAAAGTTAGGGATTGGACTCTTTGATCCATCAAGCCCGTAGTGATCATCGGTGACTCAAACATGAGTCGGATGCCTCCCCACACACACACAGACGTCCACATTGACAGTTATCCCGGTGCCAAATACCAACACATCACACAGATCTTAAATGAAAATCCTCCCAATTCACACACCAAGATTGTGGTGGTCGCTCTGGGCATCAACCATAGGGACAACCTGTTGGAGTTGTCGACGGACAAACCCGCAGGCCACAATCTATGTCCCCATCATTCATTTCTCACATCATTTAGCTGCACCACATCAGACCCTATTAACACGACTTAATGCATTCATCACTGCATAATACAACTCACCTTTTGAAATACACCACTCTGAATTCCACACAATTCACGACCACATACATTGGACAGTAGACACCACATCACACATACTATAACATCGCTTGACTCAGTTAAACTTCGGGCGGGGACTACGTCCCAACAGGGACCCCCCCGTCCCCAGGAATCTAACATTCTAAACCTATCCACCGTCTTCCATCTGTCAGGAACGGAGACTCAGCTGCTGCAGAGGGGCCTTAGTTTCATCCCCACCCCCCGTCCACTATTACAACCGGTCACTTAAAATGAATAGAACCCTTCCATGGCCGTCCCGGTGGGCCCATTCCACCGTTTCAGGGGCCATCCAGCTGGGAACCACCGCCGGGCGTCTTGTCGGAGAACCTCACCACACTCCTCCGTACCAATAAACACACAGCCATACATAACCACTCAACAACACTTTAGAAACACCCAACACTACTGAACAAGAATATACGGCACTGGACACCTGCCTAATTACAAACACATAGTCAAACCTACCATAGTTAAACCTGCAGACAAAGGCTCCAAAATAGTCATCTTAGATACACAACAATACCTCTTAGAAGCACACACACAGTTAGGGAATCCATTACATTACAGACCCATACAGGATTCACTCCAATTGGCCACACAACATCAAACTCGCAATATATTTACTGACCTCCATCAACGCAATACATCACACGTAGAAAGAAAATATACTTAGACGGTCCAGACACGCGAACGCCTGTTTTATCCTCTGCCAAAGACCCACAAGGCACCCGAGTCCTGGACGGTCCCTTTCTTAGTGCCGCCGGGGCGACCAATCATCTCCCACTGTGGGAGCGAGTCCTCTGCAGCAGCTGAGTTTATAGAGTACCACCTCAAGCCCATCTCCCGGAAACACCCCAGCTATCAAAGATACCTACCACCTCATCCAAACACTGAATAACACACCGGTTTACACACAAGCCTTTTTATTTACAGTTGATCTAGATTCATTCTACACCAACATGGACATGGATTCTGGCCTGCGGGCTGTCCGCTCTGCACTCCTCCGGTACCCAGACCCCCGACAGCCCCCCCAGTCACCTGTTGGAGTCACTGACCATCAACCTGCAGGAAGGACTTTGTTTATAACAACAAGCATTACCTCCAGACACACGGGACGGCGGTGGGCAAGAGGTTCCCCCCCAGCTATGAGAACATCTACATGGCTGGGTTCCAACATTCTGCTCTGCATTCCTGCCCGTTGCTGCCACAGGTGAACTGTTGGTTCCTGGACGACATCTTCGGCCTCCGGCCACATAGTTTAGATCACTTTCTACAATTCATACACATCACCCTACTATTAAGGTTAAATATACACAACATGCAACATATAGATTTTCTAATGACAACAGTTTTTTTTCCCAGACACAAACACACAGTCCTCCACACAAAAGTTTATTTCAAACCCACCGACACACACGCACTCCTCCATAAACGTAGCTTTCACCCCAAGCACACATTCGTGGGTATTATTAAATCACAAATCATCCGGTTTCACAGACGTTGTGTAATGGGTTAGAAAAATAGTTCCTTATTGTGTGTAAAGGGTTAAAAATATAAATACATTTGGGGCATTAGTAAAAATATAAAAGTAGACACCCTTTTATTTTTTGGTTTTTGACTATAATAATCTAATAATCAAATTTTATAATGTCGGCTTTCGCTACAATGACTCACCGAGCCACTAGATGGCGCACGGCGCCCAGGGGATCATTAACACCACAGGGACACGTTACCGCAGAATAAATCCTGCGAGCAAGACTAATGGAAGCTTTGTTTTGTGTCTCTTTTTTGTTAAACAATAGACCACAGGATTTGTGCCAACATACCCTCTTGGCTACCCCTAGGTCAAGGGGGCAACATTTGCCCGGACGAGACGGACAAGCGGAGGGCGACCGGGACCCTCTTCAGGGTCCTGAGGGGCGGGGGGTACACCAGGGGTTCCTGCGCTCCATCTTGTCCGGCACGTTGGCGGAGCTCGGCCGGCGGGCCTCCCCGTCTGGGTCTTCGTCCGTGGGCTCTGCCAGCGTGTGGGACTCCCCCCCCCGCCCTAACCTTAACCCCCGACCTAACCTTAACCCCTCCTCCCCCTGCCCTAACCTTAACCAACCGTCCCGCCATGCGTCTCCTCCTCATCTCCTCCTCCTCCCCCCCCCCCCCCAATCCCACCCCGTCTCACCCTAGCAATTTTTCCACAACGTTCCCTCCTCGCCAGCTCTCCCTCACCAGGTCTCACCTTAACCCCTCGTCACCCACTCCGTCTCACCTTAACCCCTGGTCACCCACTCCGTCTCACCTTAACCCCTCGTCACCCACTCCGTCTCACCTTAACCCCTCGTCACCCACTCCGTCTCACCTTAACCCCTGGTCACCCACTCCGTCTCACCTTAACCCCTCGTCACCCACTCCGTGTCACCTTAACCCCTCGTCACCCACTCCGTCTCACCTTAACCCCTCGTCACCCACTCCGTCTCACCTTAACCCCTGGTCACCCACTCCGTCTCACCTTAACCCCTCGTCACCCACTCCGTCTCACCTTAACCCCTGGTCACCCACTCCGTCTCACCTTAACCCCTCGTCACCCACTCCGTCTCACCTTAACCCCTCGTCACCCACTCCGTCTCACCTTAACCCCTCGTCACCCACTCCGTCTCACCTTAACCCACCTGGGGCCTCCACTGCGGACCCCCACCACCTCCCTAACCCTAACCAGCTTCCCTCCTCTACGCCTCACCTTAACCGGCTCCCCTCCCACACTGGAGGGGCCGACTTAGGGTCCGCCCCCGTCCACAGGCCTGCTGAGGGGGGCCCCCACTAGGAGGGCCTGGATCCCTGAGTCAGGTGGTCTTCCCCAACAGGTTCCCTGAGGGGACCCCTGACATCAGGAGCGGAGACGATCGGGGGGGGCAGCCACACACACACATCATACCCCTCATCAGCACATTGACACATAACATTACACACACTCCACACTGAAACACGCATTCACACAAGCTCAACACAACAACCCCACACTCCAAAACCATAAAATAATATCGGCCTACAGAAAGAAACGGAAAATACAAGATGTCCTGGTGCAAGCCCGCTTCTCCACGGAAATTAGAAGCGCCCCCTCTCAACACCGAGGCCACTTTCAGCAGCTGGCGGTCATCCGGAACCGGCACGCCTCCACCTCCAGCCCTGTTACACAAAAACTCACCTTACAGGACAAAAACATCATCTACGCCATCACATGCTCCGAATGCCACATCATTTATGTCGGCGAAACAAAGCACACCATACTGACCCGACTTAAACAGTACTTATATACTATACACATAGGCACACTCAACACTCAAACGGTCCAACACTTCCAAACACACCCCATTACCTCACTATTCATCACCGGGCTGGAGATGAAGGCGTGCTGGTGGGACAGACAGAGGAAGGCGGCGGAGCATAGGTGGATAGCCAAGCTTAGGACCCTTCCCCCCTTGGGCCTGAACATCAGGGAGTAGGGGCCGCGCTGGGACGCTGCTGGGGGCGCTGGGGGGTCCTGGGACTCCTCCTTGGGGGTTCCCTGCATGGCGTCGGGTCCACTGTGCGTTTGAATATGTTGCATGTTTTTATCCTTACCGTGTGATTCCATCTACCAATGGTTGTAGGTGTTTACTGGTGGCAGATAGCTCGCCTTGTATTGTTCAATAATGAATTAAAGTCAAGATATTTCTGCCCGGTTTCAAACCGGAGACATTTCGCGTGTAAGGCGAACGTGATAACCACTACACTACAGAAACTACAATTTTATTTACTTGCAACTTGTGAAATATGTGTTTCTTATGATTATCAGTTGGTAATTTGGTTGACTGCTTGAAATAATATGTAGCTTGCTTTCCATTCAATGTAAAAATTGATGTATTCATTCAACGATGACAGGTATCTTTAATGTAAATGTTCTCACATCCAGATGTTTCCACCCAGTTCCGAACCGGCGACAATTCACAATTGAGGCAAACTTTATAACCACTACACTACAGCAACTATATGTATGACTTTCTGCAACCCAAACAAATTGTCGTAATTTCTGAATGTACTTAAATACACCCACATTGTGTCTACTTCACACACATGTTTCTATCCTGTTTCTGGCCCTGGACCTTTCCCGTGTCAGGCAAACGTGATAACCACTACACTACGGAAACTACAAAGTCAAAATCATGCAATTTGTCGATATTGTGTTTTTATGAACATCTGCAGACACAATGTCTGATTGCTTGATCACCAATGCAGATGGTTTGGCATTCCATCTACCAATGGTTGTAGATGTTTACTGGTGGCAGCTAGCTCCCATTGTATTGTTCAATAATGAATTAAAGTCAAGATGTTTCCACCCGGTTTCGAACCGGGGACTTTTCGCGTGTGTGGCGAACGTGTTAACCACTACACTACAAAAACAACAATATTATTTACTTGCAACTTGTAAAAATGTTTTTCTTATGATTATCAGTTGGTAATTTGTTTGAGTGCTTGAAATAATATCTAGCTTGCTTTCAATTCAATGTAAAATTCGATGTATTCATTTAACGATGACAGGTATCCTTCCTGTAAATGTATCCAAATTCAGACGTCTCCTCCCAGTTCCGAAGCGGTGACCATTCGCATTTGAGGCAAACTTTATAACCACTACACTACAGAAACAATTTTTTTGGCTTTCTGCAACCCAAACACATTGTCGTCATTTCTGAATGAACTTAAATTCACCCGCATTGTGTCTACTTCACACACATGTTTCTATCCTATTTCTGGCCGTGGACCTTTCCCATGTCAGGCAAACGTGATAACCACTACACTACGGAAACTACTAAGTCAAACTCATGCAATTCGTCGAAATTGTGTTTTTTATGAACATCTGCAGACACAATCTCTGATTCCTTGATAACCAATGCAGATGGTTTGGCATTCCATCTACCAATGGTTGTAGATGTTTACTGGTGGCAGCTACCTCCCATTGTATTGTTCAATAATGAATTAAAGTCAAGATGTTTCCACCCGGTTTCAAACCGGAGACTTTTCGCGTGTGAGGCGAGCGTGATGACCACTACACTACAGAAAATATAATTTTATATACTTACAACTTGTGAAAAATGTGTTTCTTACGATTATCAGTTGGTAATTTGGTTGACTGCTTGAAATAATATCTAGCTTGCTTTCCATTCAATATAAAAATTGATGTATTCATTCAACGATGACAGGCATGTTTCATGCAAATGTATCCCAATCCAGATGTTTCGACCCGTTTCTGAACCGGTGACCATTCGCATTTGAGTCAAACTTTATAACGACTACACTACAGAAACTTTGTTTACGGGTTTCTGCAACCCAAACACATTGTCGTCATTTCTGAATGTACTGAAATACACCCGCATTGTGTCTACTTCACACAAATGTTTCTTTCCTACTTCTGGCCATGGACCTTACCCGTGTTAGACAAACGTGATAACTACTACACTACGGAAACTACAAAGTCAAAATCATGATAATAATGATGTATTAAAGTCAAGATGTTTCTGCCCGGTTTTTAACCGGGGACCTTTCACGTGTTAGGCGAACGTCATAACCAGGGAGCAGCAGAGAGCTGGAACGACAGCGATCAATTGCAGTCCATCCCAGGTGTTGCAACGCTACATTTCTTCAAAAGTTCGCTAAACCGCACACGCAGTTTATTGCATTGCTTTTTGATAAGGTACTTTGAGTCCGGAATAAAGTATTCATTCATTTCTTTCATTCATTATGGATCTAATCATTGTTTCTGTACAAGTCCCGTCTCTAGCCACGGCAGCACTCTCAGTCCTTATGTGCTCCTGCTGTATATAAGCTAGTATGGACCCGGCAATACTTGATTACGGCCATACCACCCTGAACACGCCCGATCTCGTCTGATTCCGTTCAGGTGTGAAACCAGGAAGTGAATGAGCAGAGAGAGCAGGTGGAGAGAGAAGGTGGACTTTTTTTCTTTGTGTTAGATTGATAGTGAGTGAGTGTGTTTTACTTTTTGTGTTAGTTTTATCCCCCCAGCAGCTAGCTGTTCGGGGGAAGGTCTTTTTCGTTTGTGTGTGTGTTGAATGAGTGACGTAATGGATAGGAGAGAGCGAGTAGAGAGGAGTAGGACGGATCACATAGCAACTGAAAGCGGACCGGTACACACAACGACACAGAATATGTACAATTGCATGGAGCAGATATCGCCCAAGAACACAGACCATGGAAAGACCATGACTACGAGTAGGATCATGGACAGCGGCAAGATGCAGCAACCGACAAAGAACGCAGACATTGGAAGGGAAACGACTACAAGAAGGATCACGGACAATGGCAGGAATGCTTTGGACAAAAGTAAGACACAAACTTTTGAGAAGAAGCTGACAGTTGCTGTGGAGATTATTGGGGAAGAAAACGTATCAACGATGGAACTGTGGTGACCCACAACAATAATAAAGACATTCACCAAGGGACTGTTCTTTTAAGCAAAAGGGTTTTGGGATAACAGTTCCGGTTGACGACAGTTCTGGTTTACGGCAGTTACGTTTTCAACTCATGCTGGAGTAACTTGTTTTGAATTTGAAGTGGAGAGTAAAGCTGACTCGACCCATCTCCGTCTCTTGTCTCGTCATTTACGGCACTCCACAATTGGTGACCCCCGACGCGAGTTGGATACGGCTGGATTATGTTGCACATCGGCGGTGATAACAACGCGCCCGCTGTGGCGCCGGCCGCCGCTGGCGGCGCGGCTAACGACGCGGCTAACGACGCGGCTAACGTTGGCGCTATCTATGCTGCCACCGTCAAGTTACCGGACTTTTGGCAGCACAGCCCACGGTCGTGGTTCCAACACATCGAAGCCCAGTTCCAGCTGAGAGGAATAACGCAGGACGTCACGAAATATTTACACGTGGTAGCAGCCTTAGATGCCGCGACGACGGCCAGGTCTATGGCGCGGTTGGAGGCTCCTCCAGCTGTCGGCAAGTACAACGCACTCAAGACGTTCCTCGTGGGCGTTTTTGAACTGTCGGAGCTGAAAGCGGACGGCCTGCTTTCCCTGAACGACCTGGGTGACGGCAAGCCATCCGAGTTGATGGAGAGGATGCTGGCCGTGCTGGGCTCGGCGGATCCCTCCTTCCTTTTCGCCCACATCTTCCTGCGGCAGCTTCCAGCACCCGTGCGCACCGCATTGGCCAGCTCCCCCCTCTTTGCCTCCAAGGACTACCGGGCGGTGGCTGTGGAGGCCGACAGGATTTTCCTCGCCAGCAGGCAGCAGTTTGTCCATGCGCTGCTGCCCCCCCAGCACACGTCGGCCCCGCTTCCGCCCCCGGGGTACGACCCGGACACCGCAGCCGCTGTGACAGCCCGCCGACAGAGTGACGACGGGTGTTGTTACTACCATGCCAGGTTTGGGGCCAAGGCCAAGCAGTGTCGCCAGCCTTGCAGCTTCGGGGCCCCAGGAAAAGCCCGGGCCAGCGCTCGTTAACAGCTGTGAGCGCTGGTTGGGACTGCAAGCTGTTGTTCGTCACTGACGCCTTGTCCGGCCGGCGGCTGCTGGTCGATTCTGGGGCTTAGCGCAGCATCCTGCTGGCGACACCTGTAGACACTGTGGCTGGCGGCCATGGCCCCCCGATGGATGCCGCCAACGGCACACCCATTCATACCTATGGCACAAGGTATGTGGAGGTGTGTTTCGGCGGCCGGCGTTTCGGCTGGGATTTCGTCATGGCTGCCGTGTCTACGCCACCCCTGGGGGCGGATTTCCTCTGCGCCTACAGGCTGCTGGTGGATGTAACGAACTGCCGCCTGATCGACGCCCTCTCTTTTGCTTTGTACCCCTGCACGCTGGGGGGGGTGGGGGGGCTTTGTCTTGCGAACACGTTCGCCACTGGGGACCTGTATAAACGCCTGCTGGCTGAGTTTCCCGACATCACCACGCCCACGTTTTCATCGGCTGTGGCTAAGCATGGTGTGGAGCACTAACAGTCCGTGGGCCTCCCCCCTGCACATGGTGACCAAGGCTGATGGCGGTTGGCGGCCCTGTGGTGATTTCCGTCGCCTGAACAACGCCACCACCCCCGACCGGTACCCGGTACCGCACATTCAGGACTTCTCCGCCCACCTGGCCGGCGCCGCCATCTTTTCAAAGGTGGACCCGGTACGCGTTTACCATCAGGTGCCCGTCCGCCCGCAGGATGTCCCCAAGACGGCGGTCATCACGCCCTTTGGACTTTTTGAGTTTCTGAGGATGCCTTTCGCCCTCAAGGGCGCAGCACAGACGTTTCAGCGCCTCATGGACTCTATGCTGCGGGACATGCCGTTCCTGTTCGTCTACTTGGACGACATTCTCGTTGCCAGTGCGTCTGCAGACGACCACCTGATGCATCTACGGCAGCTGTTCAGTCGGCTCAGTGAGCATGGTCTCATTGTCAACCCGGCCAAGTGCGAGTTTGGCCGGTCATCCATCACTTTCCTCGGCCACCAAGTCACCCCGCAGGGGGCGGTTCCTCTCCCGGCCAAGGTGAACGCCATCGCCAGTTTCCCACACCCGCGCACTGTGAAGTCCCTGCAGGAGTTCCTGGGCATGGTGAACTTCTACAACCGTTTCCTCCCCCATGCGGCCCTGCTCATGCGACCCTTGTACAACGCCTTGCGGGGCAGGAGGCCGGCAGACGTGTTGGATTGGTCCACGGAGATGACGACTGCTTTCGATGCTGCCAAGACCGCGTTGGCCAACGCTGCTCTGCTGGCTCACCCGTCTCCGACCGCCCCTGTTGCTCTTACTACGGACGCCTCTGATTACGCCGTAGGGGCTGTGTGTGAGCAGTGGGTGGGCGGAGCCTGGCAGCCGCTGGCCTTTTTCAGCAGGAAGCTCCGTGACACCGAGAGGAAATACAGCGCCTTCGACAGGGAGCCTTTGGCTCTTTTCCTCGCCACCTGTCATTTCCGATTCCTGTTGGAGGGCCGTTGGTTCACGGCTTTCATTGACCACAAGCCGCTGACGTTTGCCATGGCCAAGTCTTCGGAGCCATGGTCTGGTCGGCAGCAGCGTCAGCTCTCCGCCATCTCTGAGTACACCACGGACATTCAACATGTGGCCGGCAAGGACAATTTTGTAGCCGACTGCCTCTCTCGGGTGGTTATTGGTTCCGTCCACTTGGGCCTCGACTACGCAGCTATGGCTGGGGATCAGGCTACGGACTCTGAGGTACAGCCCTACAGGGCGGCGCCCATGGCGCTCCTCATGGAGGATGTGGTATTTGACACGGCCAACACTACGCTCCGATGCGACGTCTCCACTGGCCAACCGCGCCCCATGGTGCCTGCTGGCTGGCGGTGTTAGGTCTTTGAAGCGATCCATGGCCTTTCCCACCCGGGGGTGAAGGCCTCTGCCAAGCTGGTGGGGGCCAAGTTCGTCTGGCCGGGCCTGCGGAAGGACATCAGGGCCTGGGCCGCTGTCTGTGTGGCGTGCCAGCGTGCAAAGGTGACTCGGCATACCAAAGCCCCCTTGGCTCTCTTCAAAGTGCCGGAGAGGCGTTTCGACCATGTGAATATGGACCTGGTGGGCCCGCTTTCACCCTCCCGTGGTTACACCTACCTCCTCACCATGGTGGATAGGACCAGGTGGCCAGAAGTGGTTCCCCTGTCTTCCACTACAGCAGCTGAGGTGGCCTGGGCGTTCGTTATGGCTTGGGTGGCCCATTTCGGCACACCGTCCGACCATTCCTCGGACCGGGGGCCCCAGTTCACGTCGGAGCTTTGGACTGCGGTCGCCAAGGTCCTGGGGGTGAAGGTCAACCGTACCACAGCCTATAACCCACGGAGCAATGGGCTTTGCGAGCGGTTTCATCGGGACATGATGGCCGCACTCAGGGCCAGCCTTACGGGCAGCGACTGGGCTGACTGCCTCCCATGGGTTATGCTGGGCCTTCGCTCCACCCCCAAGGACAATCTTCAGGCCTCGTCGGTAGAGCTGGTGTACGGCCAGCCCCTGCGCGTCCCTGGGGAGTTTCTTCCGGACGCCAAGGCGCCGTGGTCGGCTGCCTCCCATCGTGCTGCGTCCCGGGACATTGCGGTCGCTTTCGTTCCCATTCCAACGTCTCACCATGGTCTCCCCCGGTCCTACGTTCCCAGAGAATTACCATCCGCCAAGTACCTTTTCGTCCGCCACGATGGCCACCGTACCCCGCTGCGGCCCCCCTACGATGGCCCCTTCCGCGTCTTGGAGTGTGGGCCTAAGAACTTTGTTGTGGATATGGGAGGCAGGCCTGAGCGGGTGGCTATAGACCGGCTCAAGCCTGCTCCTGTGGATATTGGCAAACCGCTCCAGCTGGCTCAGCCCCCGCGGCGGGGGCGCCCGCCTGCGGCACCCTCGACACCTGGCCCTGCGGCGGCCTCGGCACCTGCTCCTGCCTTTTACCCTTCTCCTGTTAGGTGCAGCTGTTCAGGCCGCCTGGTCCGCCCCCCTAGGCGTTGATTTTTCTGGGGACTGTTATATGCTAGTATTTTCTGTTTAACACTAGTGGGTGTCCGATGTTTCCTGTAGGTTCCCTGTCTGGTCTGGACCTGTTGGTTTGGGTGAATTCTGGGGAGGCCTGTGTGGTGACCCACAACAATAGTAAAGACATTCACCAAGGGACTGTTCCTTTAAGGAAAAGGGTTTTGAGATAACAGTTCCGGTTGACGACAGTTCGGGTTTACGGGTGTTCTGGTTTACGGCAGTTAAGTTTTGAACTCATGCTGGAGTAACTTGTTTTGAATTTGAAGTGGAGAGTAAAGCTGACTCGACCCATCTCCGTCTCTTGTCTCATAATTTACCGCACTCCACAGAACTGCTAAAAGAAAACAAGAAGATATGTTGGATGGTAGTTGGCTGTTGATTTAAAGCACAGAAGAAATATGAAATCACGATGGAAAATGAAGACGGAAAGGAGAAATTGCGCGATGGGTTAACAATAAAAGACAGTTTAGTGTTTGTTAAGGAGATGGTAAACAATGAGCTGGTTGTTTCCTTTTTAAACCTTCCGACATATGTGCCTGATGAGGTGATCCTTGCGAAACTGCACGAGTGGGGAGTGAAAGCTGCCTCCCCGATAAAGAGAAGGATGTGGCCTGGGACGGACATAGCAGACGGGACAAGATTTCTGAAAGTACAATTCACAGAGACGGTGAAATCACTGCCGTACTCAACGAAATTTGACACACTGGAAGGCACAGAATTCTTCAGAGTAATTCATGACCGACAAGTCAGAGTATGCCGGATGTGCATACAACCAGGACACATCTTGAGGGACTGCCCACATTTCACGTGTCACAAATGCCAGATGCAGGGGCACTACGCGCGGGACTGCCCGACGCGTAACGGGAGAGGAGGAGACCGAGCAAATGAGAACCAGGAAGGGCAGCGGGACGGTGAAGCGACGGCGGCAGCAGTGGTGCTGGCGGAGGAGGCTGCGGAGGTGTCAGCAGCGGTGGTGGAAGCGGATACGGCGGCGGTGGCGCCGGCAGCAGCAGAAATGGAGCCACTCTGCAGCACTCTGGACGACGTCGTCCAGCCAGAGGATCCACCAACCGGGGGAGCGATTGGGCTAGGAGTAGGTGAAGGTACCCCTGGGGACCTGGTGTCGAAAATTGCCCATGAACGCACCCTGGTTGGTAGAGGAAGTCAGAGAGGAGTTGGAGAGGACAACGCGGAAGGCATGTTGTCGGAGGGGGAGATCGAGGAAACCCCAGAGGAGGAGCGGGACCAAATAAGGAAGAGCTGGATGGAGGAAATGGACGTTGGGTCGGTGTCCGAGACTGACGAACCCATGGACGGAAAGGACAGAAAGGCAGAGCTGGTGAAGAAAAGGAAAGCCAAGAAGGAAAGAATGGTAGCAGCAAAAAAGAAAGGTACGAAAAAAAATGAAGGTTAGAAATGAAACAATAATCACCTTATGTCTAATGTTTAGCTTAATCTCATTTAACACAAATGGTTTACGAAATCAAAGCAAATTGGAAAAACTATTAGTCAAATGTAAGAATAATGATATATTATGTCTGCAAGAAACCAACTGGACAGACAATATCATGAAGGATATAAAAATAAAATGGAAAGACACGGTATATGTAAATAATGGTACAGAGAGATCTTGTGGTGTAGCAATTTTGATAAAAAATGATATTGTACAGAACATAAAAGAACTCTACAGCGATAAAACGGGAAGAATAATAATAATAGAATTCAAATACAAAAATATAGTGTATCGACTGATTAATGTATATGCGCCAAATATAGAAACGGATAGGAAGGTGTTTTTCTTGGGTTTGGGAAAATGGTGTGTGGGAAACTGTATTATAGTGGGAGATTTTAATTTAAAAAGTACAAGGCTGGATTTAGCGAGAGGGAAAGAATTTAAGAGCGACACGTCAAGAAAGGTTTTTCTAAAAATGATGGAGGAAAGACAGTTAATTGATATATGGAGGAATGAAAACCCAAACAAGCGGGAATACTCGAGGAGACAAATGGTAATGGGGGAATTAAAGCAGAGTCGAATTGATCTCTGTGTTGCAAAACAGAGCATTGTAAAATATCTAAAAAAAATGAAGTATAACTTCACATCGTTTAGTGACCATGCCATTCTGTCGTTAGAGGTTGGTAGTGGGTTGGAAAGAAGGGGAGGAGGAGTATGGTGCCTCAACAGCAGTCTGCTTGCGGAAGAGAGGTATAGAAACAAAGTAGTGGCCTGTATAGAACAAGAAAAAAATAACATGGAAGTGTGCAGAAATAAGGGATCATGGTGGGAAAGACTAAAGCAAAAGATAAAAACAATAAGCATTCGATATGCTAAGTTCCGGAACTTTAAAGAAAGAGAAAAAGTAAAAGGCTTGACGGATGCGCTGGCAGAAGAGGCTGAGAGAGTGGATAAGGATCCAAATCATAGTATAGAGAAATATTTAAAGGTAAAATCGAAATTGGACTCTTATGAGCGGAATCAATGTGAGGGGGCAATAACAAGGAGTAAGGCAAAATATGCAATGAGGGGAGAGAAATGCACAGGTTATTTTTTGGGACTGGAAAAAAGAAAACAAGAAAGGGTATATATCGAAGAGTTGGAAAATGAAGATGGAGAGACAATAAATGATTTTGTAGACATTATTGATACGGTTGGGACATTTTATAAAAATCTATTCAAAAAAGGGAATACAAATAAGGAAGATATAGACCTAGTATTAAGTGATATTAACAAAACAATCACAGAAGACGAGAAATGTATGTGTGATGATAATATAAAAGACATTGAAATAAAAGAAGCAATAATGTCCTTAAAAACCAATAAAAGTCCAGGGACAGATGGCCTTACGAGTGAGTTTTACAAAACGTTTATAGAAATTCTGATCCCTATATTAAATAGGATCTATGCAGAGATGGAAAAGGAACAGGAGATACCAGAGTCACTTGCAACAGGATTAATAACGGTACTATATAAAAACAAGGGAGGCAGAAGAAAACTAGAGAACTACAGACCACTAAGCTTACTAAACACAGATTACAAAATTTTAGCAAAGGTATTAGCAAACAGAATAAAAACGGCGGCACCAACAGTCATATCATCAACACAGGCGTTCGGGATACCAGGGAGGGACATATCAGACATCATTAGCACAATAAGGGACACGGTAGAGTACATGGGCAAAGCCGGGGGAATTATTTTAAGTGTGGACTTGAATAAAGCCTTTGACAGGGTTGAGCACAGTTTCCTTTTTTGCACATTGGAGAAGTTTGGGTTCGGAGAGAGAATGATAAATTGGATAAAACTGTTATATAGGAATGCAACAAGCAGCGTTAAAATAAATGGCGCTATAACGGATCCTTTTCCGCTTGAGAGATCTGTAAGGCAAGGGTGTCCACTATCTGCTGTATTATACAGCTTAACTGCGGAAAGTCTGGCTGAAATGATAAAAAAGGATAAAGAAATTGAGGGGATCCAATTGCCAAATGGGGGAGAAAGCAAAATTCAACAATATGCTGATGATACCACATGTACGGTGAAAAATATGAATGGCGTGAAAAGGATAATGGAAAAAATAGAAATATATGGAAAAGCATCAGGGGCTAAGGTAAATATAGATAAAACTGAAATAATGTACGTTGGGAATGTAAACCAGATTGGTTGTAGCATGCCTTTTAGAATTGCAAATGATTATATAAAAATATTGGGGATACATATTGGAGTGAAAGAAAAGGAGGCTAGAGACGAGACGTGGAACGGGGTTATAAACAAAGTGAAAAACACATTAAATGCGTGGAGGCCAAGGAGATTGAAATTGAAGGGGAAGGTTGTGGTGATAAATGCTCTGATATTATCCAAGGTTGTATATGCAATGACCGTGATAGACATGCCAGAGTGGGTGCACAAAGAACTAAACAGTATAATTAATAACTACATATGGGAGGGGAAACCAGCTAGAATAGCACATAAAACCCTGATAGGGAAATATGAAGAAGGAGGACTGAAACTGGTGGATTTAAATATAAAGAAAAAAGCAATAAGAATCAAGACTGTCAAAAAGTATATGCATGACAGGGTGGATTACGGATGGAAAAATGTTTTCAAGGAATATTTGCATAAAAACGGAAGGTGTGAAGAAAATGGATTAATTATGATAATGAAAAATACTATGTATGAAAAAGTACCTCCATTTTATAAAGAAGTGTTTGAAGCATGGGGCAAATACAGAGTCAACATTAAGTATGAATGTAACAAACTTAGTCAAATAATAAATCAACCGGTATGGTGTAATCCAATAATAACAAAGAACAATAACATGCTATGGGAGAAAAAATTCTTCTATGCAGGATTAAGGCAAATTAAGGATTACATATACGAATTCATACCTGGATTCCTTAGAGACCAGGCGATTATAGATACAGTACAGGAGTACGATGAAGACACGAGTGAAAGTAGTATTGTCAATACGTATGATAAAATAAAAGAAAGCATACCGACGGAATGGGTCAGACAAATAGAAAATAACGTGGTAACAGACAGAAAAATAACGTTTCCAGAGTTATATACAGAAAAGAATGGGAAAAAAATAGTACTACGCAATCTAAAAGTAAAGGACTGTTACAACATGCTGATTAAGGAAGAGCTTAAAGAACCTGCTTCCGAAAAGGTTTGGGAAAAGGTGTTTCCAGGTATGAAGGGAAAGGAAATATGGAAAAATTGGATTGTAAAGAACAATAGTATAGAATGCCAGAATCATGATTTTAAATTTAGACATAATAGGATGTTCACAAATGTGGTGATACACCAAATAAATAGAAATGTAAAGAGGGAATGTGATGTATGTGCAATTGATCCAGAGACATTAATGCACCTGTATTATGAGTGTGACAAGTTGAAGATGTTTTTTTTGAAATTGAAAAGATTCCTGCATGAGCACTGGGGGAGGGAGTATATTGAGGGTATGGAGTGGAAAAAGATATTTCTATTTGGGGTGTGGGAAAAGAAAGAAGGAGTTAACGTGAATATGTTAAATTACGTTGTAAGTCATGCAAGATACGCTATATGGCTGAGAAGAAACCTAGCACATTTTGAGGGAAAACACAGAGATGTATGGCCTTATTTTGAAGCTGAGTTGAAGAAAGATATCTTCTGGATATATAAATGCGAAAAGATGGAATTTCAAACCTTTATTAATGGATGCAAGTTCATTTCTGTGATGAATGACGGGAAACTTATGTTCAATTTTTGAATTGCATTTTGTTGTCGTTGGTTTATTTGCAGTGAAGAAAGGCTTCCTCAGCTGTTTATTTTTCTCTGTGCAATTAATATGAATGTTTTGTATATAAAATTGGACTAATGTTGATAATAAAAGAAAAAAAAAAAAAAATCACGCCCGATCTCGTCTGATCTCGGAAGCTAAGCAGGGTCGGGCCTGGTTAGTACTTGGATGGGTGACCGCCTGGGAATACCAGGTGCTGTAAGCATATTTATTTTTCTGCTCGAGATCAATGGCTGCAATGGTCTGCCGTGCCCTGATCTTTAGCGCCCACTGTTTGGGAGAATTTAAGCAACATACAGACACTGACAACGTCTCTCCAAACTCTATTTGTGAAAAATGCAGACACTGTTGTGACGCCGGCAGCAGGGAGCATCAGAGGGCTGCAACGACAGAGATACATTGCAGTCTATCCCTGGTGTTGCAACGCTACATTTCTTCAAAAGATCACTCAACCGCACACGCAGTGTATTGCATTGCGTTTTGATATGGTACTTTGAGTATGGAATGAAGTCTTTATGCATTGCTTTCCTTCATTATGGATCTAATCATTGTTTCTGTACAAGTCCCGTCTCTGGAAACGGCAGCGCTCTCAGTCCTTTTGTGCTCCTGCTGAATAAAAGGTAGTATGGACCCGGTAACATTTGCGTACGGCCATACCACCCTGATCACGCCTGATCTCGGAAGCTAAGCAGGGTCGGGCCTGGTTAGTACTTGGATGGGTGACCGCCTGGGAATACCAGGTGCTGTAAGCATATTTATTTTTCTGCTCGAGATCAATGGCTGCAATGGTCTGCCGTGCCCTGATCTTTAGCGCCCACTGTTTGGGAGAATTTAAGCAACATACAGACACTGACAACGTCTCTCCAAACTCTATTTGTGAAAAATGCAGACACTGTTGTGACGCCGGCAGCAGGGAGCATCAGAGGGCTGCAACGACAGAGATACATTGCAGTCTATCCCTGGTGTTGCAACGCTACATTTCTTCAAAAGATCACTCAACCGCACACGCAGTGTATTGCATTGCGTTTTCATATGGTACTTTGAGTATGGAATAAAGTCTTTATGCATTGCTTTCCTTCATTATGGATCTAATCATTGTTTCTGTACAAGTCCCGTCTCTGGCCACGGCAGCGCTCTCAGTCCTTTTGTGCTCCTGCTGAATAAAAGGTAGTATGGACCCGGTAACATTTGCGTACGGCCATACCACCCTGATCACGCCCGATCTCGTCTGATCTCGGAAGCTAAGCAGGGTCGGGCCTGGTTAGTACTTGGATGGGTGACCGCCTGGGAATACCAGGTGCTGTAAGCATTTTTATTTTTCTGCTCGAGATCAATGGCTGCAATGGTCTGCCGTGCCCTGATCCTTAGCGCCCACTGTTTGGGAGAATTTAAGCAACTTACAGACACTGACAACGTCTCTCCAAACTCTATTTGTGAAACATGCAGACACTGTTGTGACGCCGGCAGCAGGGAGAATCAGAGGGCTGCAACGACAGAGATACATTGCAGTCTATCCCTGGTGTTGCAACGCTACATTTCTTCAAAAGATCACTCAACCGCACACGCAGTGTATTGCATTACGTTTTGATATGGTACATTGAGTCTGGAATAAAGTCTTTATGCATTGCTTTCCTTCATTATGGATCTAATCATTGTTTCTGTACAAGTCCCGTCTCTGGCCACGGCAGCGCTCTCAGTCCTTTTGTGCTCCTGCTGAATAAAAGGTAGTATGGACCCGGTAACATTTGCGTACGGCCATACCACCCTGATCACGCCCGATCTCGTCTGATCTCGGAAGCTAAGCAGGGTCGGGCCTGGTTAGTACTTGGATGGGAGACCGCCTGGGAATACCAGGTGCTGTAAGCTTTTTTTTTTTCTGCTCGAGATCAATGGCTGCAATGGTCTGCCGTGCCCTGATCTTTAGCGCCCACTGTTTGGGAGAATTTAAGCAACATACAGACACTGACAACGTCTCGACAGACTCTATTTGTGAAAAATGCAGACACTGTTGTGACGCCGGCAGCAGGGAGCATCAGAGGGCTGCAACGACAGAGATACATTGCAGTCTATCCCTGGTGTTGCAACGCTACATTTCTTCAAAAGATTACTCAACCGCACACGCAGTGTATTGCATTGCGTTTTGATATGATACTTTGAGTCTGGAATAAAGTCTTTATGCATTGCTTTCCTTCATTATGGATCTAATCATTGTTTCTGTACAAGTCCCGTCTCTGGCCACGGCAGCGCTCTCAGTCCTTATGTGCTCCTGCTGTGTGAAAGCTAGTATGGACCCGGTAACATTTGCATACGGCCATACCACCCTGATCAAGCCCGATCTCGTCTGATCTCGGAAGCAAAGCAGGGTCGGGCCTGGTAAGTAATTGGATGGGTGACCGCCTGGGAATACCAGGTGCTGTAAGCTTTTTTATTTTTCTGCTCGAGATCAATGGCTGCTATGGTCTGCCGTGCCCTGATCCTTAGCGCCCACTGTTTGGGAGAATTTAAGCAACATACAGACACTGACAACTTATATCACTCCAACTCATCCAACTCCAAGGCGAGGCTGCTTCACTAAGAAAGCAACTCACCACGAGGCCTTCATTACCATGCGGTATGCCGAAGCCGGAAATGACAAACGCACAGTCGCACACACTCATCGAATGCAAAACAATCCGTTTTATCATAAACATTCAGTCACTGCAAAGATTTAAAGACTAGCCTCTTATCATAAGTTAGAATTGACCCAAAGTGTGTGATTGATACAGTCTGGTTTAGCTGTCGATTGCTCTCCCTTTTTAGTATGACTCGTTCTCAACATTACGTCATTCTTCTGTTAGGTGCACATGGCTAATTTGCATACGTGCACAGGACTGGCTGGCTCCGCATGGCAAATAATAGAACATATTTAATTATCCTGGGGGAAAAGAGAATCAATTGCAAACCGCTAAAATAGTACCTACTTTGTCGTATTACATTCCGTTTTGTGATACCTAACAACATGAAATAAAATGGATAACAGTTTAAATCTGTATTAAGAACAAGCAAATTGCACACACTTGTTGGAAAATAAACCCTGCAACACGGTTTTTAAAGTCTAGACATCTCCGAATTCTTTGCAACCGTTCTCCAAGGGAACACGCGTGGGCAGAGTTCAGCCCATCTGAACGAGTACTAATCATACTTACCTGGCAAGGGAGATACCATGATCAAGAAGGTGGTTCACCCATGGTGAGGCTCGGCCATTGCACTGCGGCTGTTGCTGACCCGTGCGAATTCCCCAAATGTGGGAATCTCGATTGCATAATTTCTGGTAGTGGGGGACTGCGTTCGCGCTCTCCCCTGATCATGTTGTTGTAAAGAAATAAGAGCTATGAATGACTGCTTCGCTTGACCTGCTGCAGTCCATCGCAGCGTTTGAAACGCTATGTTTCTTCAAAGGTTCACGCAAACGAACACACACGCCAACTCGGTGTATTGCATTGCGTTTTGATATGGTACTTTGAGTCCGGAATAAAGTATTCATTCATTGCTTTCCTTCATTATTGATCTAATAATTGTTTCTGTACAAGTCTGGTCTATGGTCACGGCAGCGCTCTCAGTCCTTATGTGCTCCTGCTGTTTAAAAGCTACTTTGGATGCGGCAATACTCGCTTACGGCCATACCACCCTGAACACGCCCGATCTCGTCTGATCTCGGAAGCTAAGCAGGGTCGGGCCTGGTTAGTACTTGGATGGGAGACCGCCTGGGAATACCAGGTGCTGTAAGCTTTTTTTTTTTCTGCTCGAGATCAATGGCTGCAATGGTCTGCCGTGCCCTGATCTTTAGCACCCACTGTTTGGGAGAATTTAAGCAACATACAGACACTGACAACGTCTCTCCAAACTCTATTTGTGAAACATGCAGACACTGTTGTGACGCCGGCAGCAGGGAGCATCAGAGGGCTGCAACGACAGTGATACATTGCAGTCTATCCCTGGTGTTGCAACGCAACATTTCTTCAAAAGATCACTCAACCGCACACGCAGTGTATTGCATTGCGTTTTAATATGGTACTTTGAGTATGGAATAAAGTCTTTATGCATTGCTTTCCTTCATTATGGATCTAATCATTGTTTCTGTACAAGTCCCGTCTCTGGCCACGGCAGCGCTCTCAGTCCTTTTGTGCTCCTGCTGAATAAAAGGTAGTATGGACCCGGTAACATTTGCGTACGGCCATACCACCCTGATCACGCCCGATCTCGTCTGATCTCGGAAGCTAAGCAGGGTCGGGCCTGGTTAGTACTTGGATGGGTGACCGCCTGGGAATACCAGGTGCTGTAAGCATATTTATTTTTCTGCTCGAGATCAATGGCTGCAATGGTCTGCCGTGCCCTGATCTTTAGCGCCCACTGTTTGGGAGAATTTAAGCAACATACAGACACTGACAACGTCTCTCCAAACTCTATTTGTGAAAAATGCAGACACTGTTGTGACGCCGGCAGCAGGGAGCATCAGAGGGCTGCAACGACAGAGATACATTGCAGTCTATCCCTGGTGTTGCAACGCTACATTTCTTCAAAAGATCACTCAACCGCACACGCAGTGTATTGCATTGCGTTTTGATATGGTACTTTGAGTATGGAATGAAGTCTTTATGCATTGCTTTCCTTCATTATGGATCTAATCATTGTTTCTGTACAAGTCCCGTCTCTGGCCACGGCAGCGCTCTCAGTCCTTTTGTGCTCCTGCTGAATAAAAGGTAGTATGGACCCGGTAACATTTGCGTACGGCCATACCACCCTGATCACGCCTGATCTCGGAAGCTAAGCAGGGTCGGGCCTGGTTAGTACTTGGATGGGTGACCGCCTGGGAATACCAGGTGCTGTAAGCATATTTATTTTTCAACTCGAGCTCATTGGCTGCAATGGCCTGCCGTGCCGTGATCTTTAGCGCCCACTGTTTGGGAGAATTTAAGCAACATACAGACACTGACAACGTCTCTCCAAACTCTATTTGAGAAACATGCAGACACACTAGTGACGCTGGCAGCAGGGACCAGCAGAGAGATGCAGCGACCTCGGCATTTTTCTTCAGCTTTCACAAACACGCACACAGGGTGACTGGTCTTCTATTTGTTTTGTCGTCGTCTGTCAAACCGCTAAGTGGAGCGACGTGTTTGGGAAGCTGGACTCTTGGTCTGAGCATGTGTGGGCATCGCTTCTCGGCCTTTTGGCTAAGATCAAGTGTAGTATCTGTTCTTATCAGTTTAATATCTGATACGTCCCCTACCCGGGGACTATATATTAAATTGTTTTTTGGAACTGGGAGATGGAATAGGGGCTTGCTCCGTCCACTCCACGCATCGACCTGGTATTGCAGTACCTCCAGGACCGGTGCACCCCTCTCTCACTGTGAAAAATAAACTCCAATCACTCCAACTTATCCAACTGTAAGGCTAAGCTGCTTCACTAAGAAAGTAACTCACCACGAGGCCTTCATGACCATGCGGTATGCCGAAGCCGGAAATGACAAACACACAGTCGCACACACTCATCTTATGCAAAACAATCCGTTTTATCATCAACATTCAGTCACTGCAAAGATTTAAAGACTAGCCTCTTATCAAAAGTTAGAATGGACCCAAAGTGTGTGATTGATACAGTCTGGTTTAGCTTTCGCTTGCTCTCGGTTTTTAGTATGACTCGTTCTCAACATTACGTCATTCTTCTGTTAGGCGCACATGGCTAATTTGCATACGGGCAGAGATCTTTAGCGCCCACTGTTTGGGAGAATTTAAGCAACATACAGACACTGACAACGTCTCTCCAAACTCTATTTGTGAAACATGCAGACACTGTTGTGACGCCGGCAGCAGGGAGCATCAGAGGGCTGCAACGACAGAGATACATTGCAGTCTATCCCTGGTGTTGCAACGCTACATTTCTTCAAAAGATCACTCAACCGCACACGCAGTGTATTGCATTGCGTTTTGATATGGTACTTTGAGTATGGAATAAAGTCTTTATGCATTGCTTTCCTTCATTATGGATCTAATCATTGTTTCTGTACAAGTCCCGTCTCTGGCCACGGCAGCGCTCTCAGTCCTTTTGTGCTCCTGCTGAATAAAAGGTAGTATGGACCCGGTAACATTTGCGTACGGCCATACCACCCTGATCACGCCCGATCTCGTCTGATCTCGGAAGCTAAGCAGGGTCGGGCCTGGTTAGTACTTGGATGGGTGACCGCCTGGGAATACCAGGTGCTGTAAGCATATTTATTTTTCTGCTCGAGATCAATGGCTGCAATGGTCTGCCGTGCCCTGATCTTTAGCGCCCACTGTTTGGGAGAATTTAAGCAACATACAGACACTGACAACGTCTCTCCAAACTCTATTTGTGAAAAATGCAGACACTGTTGTGACGCCGGCAGCAGGGAGCATCAGAGGGCTGCAACGACAGAGATACATTGCAGTCTATCCCTGGTGTTGCAACGCTACATTTCTTCAAAAGATCACTCAACCGCACACGCAGTGTATTGCATTGCGTTTTGATATGGTACTTTGAGTATGGAATGAAGTCTTTATGCATTGCTTTCCTTCATTATGGATCTAATCATTGTTTCTGTACAAGTCCCGTCTCTGGCCACGGCAGCGCTCTCAGTCCTTTTGTGCTCCTGCTGAATAAAAGGTAGTATGGACCCGGTAACATTTGCGTACGGCCATACCACCCTGATCACGCCTGATCTCGGAAGCTAAGCAGGGTCGGGCCTGGTTAGTACTTGGATGGGTGACCGCCTGGGAATACCAGGTGCTGTAAGCATATTTATTTTTCTGCTCGAGATCAATGGCTGCAATGGTCTGCCGTGCCCTGATCTTTAGCGCCCACTGTTTGGGAGAATTTAAGCAACATACAGACACTGACAACGTCTCTCCAAACTCTATTTGTGAAAAATGCAGACACTGTTGTGACGCCGGCAGCAGGGAGCATCAGAGGGCTGCAACGACAGAGATACATTGCAGTCTATCCCTGGTGTTGCAACGCTACATTTCTTCAAAAGATCACTCAACCGCACACGCAGTGTATTGCATTGCGTTTTGATATGGTACTTTGAGTATGGAATAAAGTCTTTATGCATTGCTTTCCTTCATTATGGATCTAATCATTGTTTCTGTACAAGTCCCGTCTCTGGCCACGGCAGCGCTCTCAGTCCTTTTGTGCTCCTGCTGAATAAAAGGTAGTATGGACCCGGTAACATTTGCGTACGGCCATACCACCCTGATCACGCCCGATCTCGTCTGATCTCGGAAGCTAAGCAGGGTCGGGCCTGGTAAGTAATTGGATGGGTGACCGCCTGGGAATACCAGGTGCTGTAAGCATTTTTATTTTTCTGCTCGAGATCAATGGCTGCAATGGTCTGCCGTGCCCTGATCCTTAGTGCCCACTGTTTGGGAGAATTTAAGCAACATACAGACACCGACAACGTCTCTCCAAACTCTATTTGTGAAACATGCAGACACTGTTGTGACGCCGGCAGCAGGGAGCATCAGAGGGCTGCAACGACAGAGATACATTGCAGTCTATCCCTGGTGTTGCAACGCTACATTTCTTCAAAAGATCACTCAACCGCACACGCAGTGTATTGCATTGCGTTTTGATATGATACTTTGAGTCTGGAATAAAGTCTTTATGCATTGCTTTCCTTCATTATGGATCTAATCATTGTTTCTGTACATGTCCCGTCTCTGGCCACGGCAGCCCTCTCAGACCTTATGTGCTCCTCTTGTATAAAAGCTAGTACGGACTCTGACATATTTGCTTACGGCCATACAACCCTGAACACGCCCATTCTCATCTGATCTCGGAAGATAAGCAGGGTCAGGCCTGGTTAGTACTTGGATGGGTGACCGCCTGGGATTACCAGGTGCTGTAAGCATTTTTTGCTTGAGTCTGGAATGAAGTATTCATTCATTTCTTTCATTAATTATGGATCTAATCATTGTTTCTGTACAAGTCCCGTCTCTGGCCACGGCAGCACTCTCAGTCCTTATGTGCTCCTCCTGTATAAAAGCTAGTATGGACCCGATAATACTTGCTTAAAGCCATACTAACCTGAACATGCCCGATCTCGTCTGATCTCGGAAGCTAAGCAGCGTCGGGCCTGGTTACATTTACATTTTACATTTGGGGCATTTAGCAGACGCTTTTATCCAAAGCGACTTACAATAAGTGCATTTGTTACAATAAGTACATTTGTCGTAAGACGTGAAACAATATATCGCTTTCGGTACAGTAAAGATGTTCATAGAACCAAGTGCAAGTATTACAATCGCTAGGCTAACCCATTCCCCGTGTAAAGCAACAATAGCAGCTACTGTAGATGCTACACAATTAAGTACCTTCAATCAGTGCCATGTGTAAGTGCCAGGACGTACAACAATCAATGGTGGCTGTGCATTGTTTTCTATGCAGAGTCGAGGTGAACTCTGAACAGGTGAGTTTTGAGTCTTTTGCGGAAGCTGGTCATCGACTCTGCGGTCCTGACATCGTTAGGGAGCTCGTTCCACCACTGAGGTCCCAAAACAGAGAAAAGTTGTGACTTCGCTGATCGACCTTTGCTTGCTCTTAGCGATGGTGGTACCAGACGTCCAGCTAAGGTAGTTGAGCGGAGGGATCGAGCTGGGGTGTGTGGCTTTACTAATGCTTGGAGGTAGGCAGGGGCAGTTCCATCGACTGCCTTGTATGCCAGTACCGTCATCTTGAATCTGATTAGTACTTGCATGTGTAGTGAACCTCAGTAGGGGTTGCGAATGCAAGCCCATCTTAGCTCCTCCCTCTGCACCCAGGTGCAAGATAAAAGGGCCAAGACGGCTGAACTCAGCCTCTGTTGGTTACCTCCTAGTGTGGTGAGTAGGGTCCCCGTTTTTTAACAGTTTTGAGTCCCCATTTAACTTTTATTAATAAGTGTCTCTTGTTTTTTTGGATCCCCTGCTGCTGTTTTGTACGGTTTTAGTTCTGTTTTTAGCTGTGCTGTTTTGTTTTGGTTTTGTTTTGGTTCTATTTTGCTATTTTGCTTTGATTGCTTTAATTCAGTTTGCTTTTGTGTTATTTCCCCTTTATCTGTTTAATTGTTTGACCAATGGGTTGCTGGGTTATATAACCCCTGTTTTGCTGTTTGGTTTGGTTTGGTTTTGCTCCAGTTTTCTTTATTTAGTTATTATTATTATTATTATTGTAATAAATGAAAGTTAGTATATTTATTGTCTCTGCCTCTTTAGTTCTCGAACCTGTGTTTAATTTTCTTTGTTCTATATTTCCTGGGGTGTAATTCCCCAGGTGGCGTTGTCGGTCCCTCTTTAGTTACTTCCCTCTTCCCCCGTTCATATTGACTTTTACACTGAGCCCCGCCACACATGCAACTCTTTATAACGGATCTTAAAACGGCCAAATTTGTTGTACAGAATGCTGAGTGGAACTAGTCACTACCTCGTCTTTAATTACAAATAAAAGGTTGACCGAGCGTTGAAGCTGGCCTTTTGCTTAAAACATGAACGGTCGGATATATAATCAATCAACCAGAATTTCAAACCAGAAACCTATTGTCTCA
Source organism: Pollachius pollachius (assembly GCF_949987615.1). Lineage (NCBI taxonomy): Eukaryota > Metazoa > Chordata > Actinopteri > Gadiformes > Gadidae > Pollachius > Pollachius pollachius. The sequence continues at coordinate 382,805 of NC_136944.1, forward strand.
CAGCGCCAAGATCAAAATTACAAATTTGCCCTCTCTCCAGATCCATGTTCTGCAGCTCAATTGGCCCACGATTAGCACATTAAACTCATTCAAACTGCAATTTAAACAATTCCGATCTTGGCATTTTGAGAAAACAGGCTTCTCCTATTTTAGAATAAATAAGTCTCTAGTTTGAGGTATCGCTTGAGGTGATTTTTTAATCCTGATCTTGGTATTTTGAGAAGTTTTCTTGTTTAATGATCTGGTCGAGTGTTCAACCATTATTTTGAGAAAATAAGCTAGTCGGCATCCCAAGGAAGCTCTTCTCAAATAAAAATGAATTCATTCACAGTAATGAATTCTTATTGACAACCCAACTCGAGCTGGGATATTGTCAGAAATCCTACAGGTTCTGTCCTCATAAACCTGCGGGCCTGCTTGCACTGTCCTATTGGAACTTTCCCACTAATTTTTCCTCTAGAAGACAGCCACAGGACTTACAGTAGGCCTAGTTATTGTTATACCAATAAAAACAACTCGTATCTATTTAGAACCACAAAGCGTGTTAGTTAGTTAGAACCACAGAGCATTTATGGTTATGTGCGCGCGCACGTCAATCTCTCCCGGGGCTCCCCTATTTCTCTCAGATGGGGCAAGAACAGATCAAACAACTGTTCCTGTATAATGGTAAGGCAGCTTACCTGTTGTTATGAGCTCTTGTTCTGTGATCCGCCCGCGCCCCGTCCTTAGGCCCGGCAGCTGGTGTGTCTCTGTTCTTCAATCCTGTTTGTGACGCCAAATATGTGGTAGAAAAAAAATCGAGTTCTATCACTTCAACTAACTAAGAGAGCAAAAGAAATCGAGGGGTCCGGAGCAAGTATGACAAAAATATTTCATCGTTAAAAAAGCAACAACAAAGCCGAGTAGTTTGCAAAGCACTGCCGGTTAACAGATCCCAACCACTTTTTTATCCTCACATACAAAGCTGTTTCTTGTTTGAGGTGTCCGCCCACGGCCGATCAGTCATGAATTCCTTTGAGCTTGTGGTCAACAACACTAATCTAAAACACCAGGCAGAGGTCAACACATCTTGACCCTATAGCCTCTTGCGGCGTGTCGAGTTCTAACTTACGCGTTGACCCCAGACTCCCTGGCGCCGTGTCAAGACTTAGATAAGAATCCAGATGTGTTTTAAATGCTTTTTACTAGTAGATATATGGGCCTTATAATAATCATGGTTTACTATAGAATATAATCATTAATTTCTTCCATACATCATCTGGTGTAGATGTGATAAAAGTTTTTCTTGCAGTTCAAAAAAATGGAATTGTCTTAACTGGCAATCTTGCTTGTGGTTGTAAACTTGCAATCCATCAATGCAATAGACTTTCCGTCAATTTCAACGGCGGCAAGGAAGCAAAATTCCCTATGAAATGTATGATACCCTAGCTGATGACCTATTTGTCCCTTCTATCGTTTAGCAAAGCTTCAGGAATCGGTTTTACAGATGTACAATTTAAGTAACACAGGGGACGTCTCTCAACGGCAGAGCGTGTGCTTCTCATGTAGAAGGCCTGAGGTTCAATGCCTGCCGTCTTCAAGATGTGATCAAATCAAGCTTCTGTCGATTTGAAGACTATTTCAAAATTAGATCAGGCAACGCTAAACCTACCCTAAATGTTCCAGACTCTTACCGTTCGAACAAGCCAGAGACCTTGATTTCTGCATGTGTGTTGTCGTGGTCGAGTGGTTAAGGTCAGGGACCCAAAATCTATTGTGGTCTCTCTGCGCTGCTTCGATTCCTGGAGGCAACGATTGTATCTGCGTACAGTTTTTCATTCCCTTGTTCAGTCAACAAATACACATAGAACAGTGGAACTGCATAAATTCAGTGCAAATATGTAAATCTAAGCATGTAGCAGGCGCCATCTTTAATACCTGGCATATTCTGGATGCGCTGTAAGCAGCCAATGTTTTTGACAACATGTTCTCCCAACATAAAATGTTAATATCCATAGGTCTGATAGATCCAAAGACGAGTGTTGTCATGTCCAAGTGCTGAATGCCATGGACGAGAAAACCCTTAGTGTGTTCAGAAGCCGGTTTATAATGTACATGCTTGAATAAAAAGGGGATGTAGCTCAGTGGAAGAGCGCATGCTTTGCATGTATGAGGCCCCGGGTTCAATCCCCGGCATCTCCATTCGATTGTCAAAGAAAGGTCTGGCGAGTGACATTTTGATCAAAATGAGGTCATGCAATGCTTTACCTACCAAAAATGTTGCAGAATGCTAACGTTCGAACAAGATAGAGAATTAAAACTGTTGAAACTATGTTGTCGTGGCCGAGTGGTTAAGGCGATGGACTAGAAATCCATTGGGGTCTCCCCGCGTAGGTTCGAATCCTGCCGTCAACGTTACAGGTTAATCAGTGCCTGCCTTTTCAAAAGCTAGTGCTGGTCAACACATTAATATGAGTACGGTATGTTTAGGCACTTGACAGCCTGGATACCGTACCACACAGTCTCTTACTGACACATCCAGGTGAAAGGGTTCTTTGTAGTCTGGGGTGGCCAGGGTCGCGGCACTATACATGCTTTGTTTTAGTCTGGTGAATGCTTCTTCCGCCTCAGGGGTCCATTCCAAGGGGGCTTTCAGATTCCTGTGTCCTGCTTCGGTTATGAGCTGTCGCAGTTTGGTTGTCTCACCGGTGTAGTCAGGGATGTAGGTCCGTCTATATCCTGTCAGTCCCAGGAATGCTAGCATTTGTTGGACCATGATTGGCTTTGGGTAGTTTCTGATCGCGCTTTTGTGTCCTTCGCTGATCTCTCTTCTATTCCCTCCTATTACTTTCCCAAAGAAAGTAATCTCTTCCTTCCAGTTGTAGTTTGGCTTTCTTGAGCTTGTAGCCTTTGTCCGCTATTGTCTGCAATAGGGCTTCGGTGGCCTGTAGACAAGTTTCCTTTGTTTCAGCTGCCAAGAGGAGGTCGTCCACGTATTGTATCAGGACTGTTCATGAAGGAAGGTCCAGTTCTGCTAGGTCCTTCTTTAGGCAGCCGTTGAAGATGGTGGGGGTGGATCAGAATCCCTGTGGCATTCTCGTGTAGGTGTATTGTTGCCCTTTATACATGAAAGCGAAGAAGGGTCTTGACTCAGTTGCTAGGGGGAGGCAGAAGAATGCATTGGCGAGATCCACCACCGTGAACCATCGATGTTCAGAGCTCACGAGATTCAGGGCCACGTATGGGTTTGGGAGCATTTCCGGAGGGGCTACGGTCTGTGTGTTGATGGCCCTCAAATCATGTACCATCCTCCAGGTCTGTCCACCATCTTCTCTAGCATCTCCGGTGTCGTGCGTTGATCCGTGTTGGGTTGGACTGTAGGCGTCTTGTCTTGACATCGGTCCGGCGGCTCCTTTGTGAGCATTAGGTTTCTTCCGTATGACTCCTGTACTTGTTTCATTCTTCATGGGGTCTTCTATTCTGTCTTGTGTGGTTCCTCTGTTTTCCACTCCTTGTTGTCCTTGGTCGTAGTAAGGTTCTTGTCTTTGTTGTCCGTGGTTGGAATAGGGTTGTTGGTTTCCTTGGTTGGGGTAGGGTTGTTGGTTTCCTTGGTTGGGGTAGGGTTGTTGGCTTCCTTGGTTGGGGTAGGGTTGTTGGTTTTCTTGGTTGGGGTAGGGTTGTTGGTTTCCTTGGTTGGGATAGGGTTGTTGGTTTCCTTGGTTGGGGTAGGGTTGTTGGTTTCCTTGGTTTGGATAGGGTTGTTGGTTTCCTTGGTTGGGGTAGGGTTGTTGGTTTCCTTGGTTGGGGTAGGGTTGTTGGCTTCCTTGGTTGGGGTAGGGTTGTTGGTTTTCTTGGTTGGGGTAGGGTTGTTGGTTTCCTTGGTTGGGGTAGGGTTGTTGGCTTCCTTGGTTGGGGTAGGGTTGTTGATTTCCTTGGTTGGGGTAGGGTTGTTGGTTTCCTTGGTTGGGGTAGGGTTGTTGGCTTCCTTGGTTGGGGTAGGGTTGTTGGTTTTCTTGGTTGGGGTAGGGTTGTTGGTTTCCTTGGTTGGGGTAGGGTTGTTGATTTCCTGTGTTGGGATAGGGTTGTTGGATTCCTTGGATGGGGTAGGGTTGTTGGTTTCCCTGGTTGGGAAAGGGTTGTTGGTTTCCTTGGTTGGGGTAGGGTTGTTGCTTTCCTTGGTTGGGATAGGGTTGTTGGTTGTAGTAGGTGCCTTGGTCCCTTTGTTGTTCCCTTTGTCTCTCGGCAGGTCGTTCCATGCTCATAAAGTTTTGGAGCTATTGCCAACCCCCGGGTCGGCCCTCTCTGCTAGATTCTCCGGTCCATATGAAGTCTGCGATCGTCTCAGCGATACCGACTACGTCATTAGCACTCCCGAACGAAGGCGTAAAACTCGCGTGTGTCACATTAACATGTTGAAAGCATATTTTTTCAGAGAAGAGCTCAACAGGAGTTCCGCCAAAATCCCTGCTGTTGTTGGTGATTGCGCCGCTTATAGTGGCAGAGGACGCTGCGGAACCTGCTGATGATGATGAGGTACAGATGATGCGGCATCCCTCACATCAAGGTGCCCGGATGCCGAACTCGGAGATGATAGGTGTTATCCTCTTGGTTAGATCACATCGATCACCTGTCCATCAAGCAGCAAGGTGACGTGACTAACTTAATAAACCGTTTTCCAAGCCTCTTCAACGACGTTCCGACTCAAACCAACGTCCTCCAACATTACATCAACGTTAACAACGCTTGGCCGATTAAGCCGCATCCGTATCGAGTTAACCCAGTTAAGCATGGGCTAATGAAGGTAGAGGCAGAGTACCTCTTAAAACATGGCTTAGCCATTCCCAGCTCCAGTCCTCCAGTCCGAGTTCTCTGTGCATTCTAGAGGCTAAATCTGATGGTTCACCTCGATTCATAACGGATTACCGTAAAGTGAATGCCGCCACAGTTCCCGACTCGTATCCCCTTCCGCGGGTGGAGGGCTGTGTGGATAACTTAGGTACAGCTAAATATGTCAGTAAGTTAGACTTGCTCAAAGGCTATTGGCAAGTGTCACTGACGGATCGCGCGTCTGAAATCTCTGCCTTCGTAACCCCAGATCATTTTTTGCAGTACACCCTCATGGCGTTTGGCATATGTAACACCCCAGCAACCTTTCAGAGATTAGTAAACATGGTTTTGGCCGGAGTGGCTAACTGTAACACATATCTTGATGATCTGATTGTGTACACTACCACTTGGGAGGAGCACATGCAGATCCTTGACCAGGTGTTCACACGTCTCGCCAAAGCGTCCCTCACGCTGAACTTGGCGAAATGTGAATTCGGGAAGGCCACCGTCACTTACTTGGGGAGACAGGTTGGTCAAGGCCAAGTCCGCCCGGTAGACGCAAAGGTGCAAGCAATAACAGAGGGCTCTTCCTTCAACTATCAAGGAGAGCACTTCGTAGGTTCTTAGGCATGGCAGGTTACTACCGGAGTTTCTGCCTTAACTTCTCTACTATTGCCCATCTGCTAACCAATCTGCTTAGTCCAAAGGTGGACTTTGTGTGGACCCCTAAGTGCCAACATGCTTTTGAAAGCGCCAAGGCTCTCCTTAGCAACACTCCGGTGCTCGCCGCTCCCGATCTCACCAGACCCTTTAAGCTAGAGGTGGATGCTAGCGCCGTTGGAGCTGGTGCAGTACTTTTGCAGGAGGATGCTGATGGAGTCGATCACCCGGTTTTTATTTTTCGCGTAAGTTTTGTAATAAAACACGGAATGTCCAGACACAGGTAAGTTGTTACTTCTGACTTTATCCAGGAGCTCTCGGGTTCATGTCCACAGCATACATGTGAAGACTCACGTGAAAAGCCCCCTCCCACTGCCGTAACACCCACTAGAGTAAACATCAACAGCTACGTTACGACAGCCGTAAAGCAGAGTACCGTAAACACTCTAATACTCTGACATCTCCCCTTTTTAGTTCTACTTTCCTCAATAAAGTAAACAGATAAACATTCTGTAAAGAACAATGCTATTCTGTAGCAATAAGCAGGACCATATTAAACATCTTGTGAAATGTAAACAATGTCATTCTTCATTAAATATCAATAAACGACATTCAACCCTTGGTCTGTCTTCTGTAGTACTTATATTCAATAAACCTTTAGATAATCAAACGATTATTAAATTACTTTTCACTATAAGATAACAGTTTGCATTACTGAACTCTTTTGATATTAAGACACATCAGTTTATAACATTCTATGGAACTCTTTTTCTTTATGTGGCTTTACCACCTGGAACTCTTTTATGTGGTTTAAAGGTTACCACGCCTGGAACTCTTCCCCCCCAAAGGCCATGAGTGAGAGGACATGTTAACTCACAAGTCCAGTCTGATGACTGGCTTAGAGATCCGTCCAGACCTGGTCTGTGACAGATTTTCAGCACCAGCATGCATGCTGACACTGGAGTCCCCCTGCTGTCGATTGATGTCCGGATTGTCCGTGCAAACAGGTAAGACAGGTACTTTGCCTCCAGGCGGCTGTGGAGCAGGCATCTCCTGCAGGTGGCGCCGGTTGCGCCTGAGTCTTGCCCCCTGCTGCGTCTGGATGATGTAAGAGCGTGGCGTGACACTCTCAGCGGTCACAACTGCAGGAGCTGTCCAGGATTTCTGGTGGTCCAGCTTGGTGAGGACGTTACCACCAGGCTGAAGTGGGGGTAGGGGTCTGGCCCCATGGCGTCTGTTGTAGTAGAAGGCTTGCTTCTTCTTCTCTGCCTCGTCCTTCTGCCTGATGCGCTGCCCGTCGGGCCATGAGGGCTGCAGGTTTCTCTCGAGGGTAGGCAGTGTCGTTCGAATCTTCCGGCCCATTAGTAGTTCAGCTGGGCTGGCTCCAGTTGTGCTGCATGGTGTTGACCTGTAGCACATGAGTGCGATGAGAGGGTCGTTCTGTTTCAATATTCGCTTTGCGGTCTGCACCGCCCTCTCTGCGTGACCGTTGCCTTGTGCGTTGTGTGGGCTTGAGGTGACGTGTTCAAAGTCAAGCTCACGGGCGAGGTCTCGAAACTCTGTGCTTGTGAACGGCGGCCCGTTGTCGCTGACGACCACATCTGGAATGCCGTAGCGGGCGCATATAGCTTTCAGCTTCAGAGAGACATGAGCACTTGTTGTTGTTTTCATGTGCAATATCTCGATGTATCTCGAGTAGTAGTCTGAGATGATTAAGTAGTTCTGTTTATTATGTTCACATAGGTCCAGAGCTATGCGCTGCCATGGTCTGTCGGGGAGCAGGGTAGAGATCAACGGCTCCTTCTGCTGTGCTCTTCTCAACTCACAGCAGGACTGACATGACAACACCTTGTGTTTCAGTTGTGAGGAGATGCCGGGCCACCAGACAGCGGCGTTTGCCCTGTCCCGACACTTTGAGAGCCCTTGATGTCCGTCGTGGATTCTCTCAAGGTTGTCTGCCCTCAGCGTCCCTGGTATCACGATGCGGCTTCCTCTCACGACCATCCCGCCATACTCTGAAAGTTCATCTCTCATAGAGAAGTACTCACGTATGTTACTTGGTACTTGGCATGCGTGTTCTGGCCAGCCGGACCCAATGTACCTGATCACTGTCTGCAGCTTCTCATCAGCTGCAGTAGCTGCTCTGATGTTGTTCATCTTCTGTGGGGTAGCTGGCACGCTGTCCATGACTGCTGCAATGTAGCACTCAACCTCAGAGTGTGTGTCTCTCCCGTCCTCCGCGTTGTTCAGAGGGCTCCGTGACAGTGTGTCTGCCACAACAAGGGTCTTCCCCGGCGCATACGCAGCCACTGGCATAAAGGGCATGAGCCGCATAAGAAGTCTCTGGCACCTTAATGGAACGTTGTCTAAGTCTTTACTGTTCATTAGTGGGACCAGGGGCTTGTGGTCTGTCACAAGTTCAAAACTCTCCAGGCCGTAGAGGTATTTTTCAAACCGTTCACAGGCCCAGACACTCGCCAGGCACTCTTTCTCAATCTGCGCGTATCTGGTCTCTGCGTCTGTCAGCCTCCTTGAGCAGTATGCGACTGGTTTCCAGTTTTGTCCATGGAGCTGCAACAGCACGCCACCGAGCCCATAGCTGCTTGCATCAGCTGAGACAGCGGTGGGTCTGTTGACGTCATAAAACACTAACACTGGCGATGTCATCAGTAGCTCTTTTAGCTTCTCAAAAGCTGTGTGTTGTGCGGGACCCCAGGTCCAACCTGTCTTGGACCGGAGCAGCTCGTACAGTGGCTGGCCCACTGTGGACAGGTTCGGCACATATTTACCGAGATAGTTCACCATGCCCAGGATACGTTTGAGCTCGTGGACGTTCTCTGGTGCAGCGAGCTCCCGGATTGCTCGCACCTTTGCTGGATCCGGCCGCACGCCTGTGGCATCGACCACCTGGCCCAGGAAGTTGAGCTGTTCTTGTCTGAGCTTACACTTTTCCTTATTGAGCTTGAGCCCAGCAGACTTGACTCTCTCCAGGACCTTCTGGAGATGGAGGTCGTGCTCTTCCATGTCCTTTCCATACACAACAATGTCATCCATGTAAACTGAGACGCCCTGTAGGCCTTGAAGTGTCTCCAACATTTTCCTTTGGAAAATTTCTGGGGCGCTCGTTATCCCGAATGGTAAGCGCCGGAAACAGTACCTGCCAAATGGCGTAATGAATGTGGTGAGTAGGCTACTCTCACTGTGCAGAGGAATCTGGAAGAACCCAGAGGCTGCATCAAGGCTGGAGAACACCGTTGCTCCACACAGCTCCGCTGTAATCTCCTCTGGTGTAGGTAAGATGAATCTCTCTCTCTTTACCTGTTCATTTAGTTTCTTAAGATCCACACATATACGAACCTTTCCGTTCTTTTTGAGCACGGGCACCATGGGGGCGCACCAATCGGTTGGCTGGGTTACCTCCTCTATGATGCCGTACTCCTCCATGCGGCGCAGCTCCTCCCTGACCTTGGACGTCAGCGGTATTGGGACCCTGCGCGCAGTCTGCACCGCGTACGGGGTGGCGTTGTCCTTGAGCTGTATCCTCACAGGCTCCGTCTTGAGCGTGCCATGCTCTCCAAAGGCACCATGGACCTCCTCGATCCGTTTCACGAGGCCCATCTCAGCTGCAGTGGATCTACTGAGTAGGTTGTTGACAGACCTTCCTCTAATAACATACACTGGGAATGAGTATGAGTTCTTCTTGTATGTGGTGTTAACTTGAAATTGTCCTTTACAGTCTAATTGACCCCCTGGGCTGGTCAAAGATACACTAGTCTGCTTCAGTTCTCTCTCTGGAATGAGCATATTGAAAGTCTCTTCACACATTACACTAGCATCAGCCCCAGTATCGATCTTAAACTTAACAGGAGTTGCACCAAGCAGAAGTTGCACTGTCCACTCATCACTCGCGTTCGCATTCACTGATCCCAGGAAGTATTTACTCTGCTCATCTGCCTCTGTTACTTCCCTCACCGCTTTGGTTTTGCACTGGCTCCGCCAATGTCCGTTCCTGCCGCATTTGTTGCAAGCTGAATTGCGAGCGGGGCATCTCTCTGGATCCTTGTGTTCCGTTTTCCCACACCGGCTGCACTTCCTCCCGTGCTCCGTCTTTCCCGCTCTCTCGGCGTTGCGCTGCCATTTTATATTCGTCTTCCGCGCGCCCCGCACCTCTTGTACGGATGCCGTGGCTGCCATGGCCTCTGCTGCCTGCGCACTGATCTGCATGTTCACTGTCTCTGACTGGCGAACAGACTGTATAGTCTGCGCCAGTGTAAGATCCGCCATGAGCTGCAAATTACGAGACTGCTCTTTATCTTGAATCCCCACGACGATTCGGTCCTGAATATTTTCATCTCTACCCCCCCCGAACTCGCAGTGTTCTGATAAATCATAGAGAGCCCTGATGAAAGTCTCTGCTGGCTCGCCAGGCCGCTGCACGCGCTGGTGGAAAACAGCACGCTCATGGATCACATTCCGCCGCGGGAAAAAGTACTCGTCGAACTTCTCCATCACTATTTTGTAATTATTCTGGTGTCCTGGGTCAGTAAAAGTAAACGACTTGAAAATATTTTCCGCTTCACTCCCCATTGCGTACACCAGGGAACACACTTGTACTTCACCCGACTTCTTGTTGAGCTCCGTAGCCGTCCGATATCTCTCGAACCGCCTTTTCCAGTCGGTCCACTCCGTCGGTTTATCAAAGCTAAAACTCTCCGGTGGGTTGAACTTTGCCATGATTTACACTCTTTGCAAAACCACCGGCCACTTCTGACACCATGTAATAAAACACGGAATGTCCAGACACAGGTAAGTTGTTACTTCTGACTTTATCCAGGAGCTCTCGGGTTCATGTCCACAGCATACATGTGAAGACTCACGTGAAAAGCCCCCTCCCACTGCCGTAACACCCACTAGAGTAAACATCAACAGCTACGTTACGACAGCCGTAAAGCAGAGTACCGTAAACACTCTAATACTCTGACAAGTTTAACAAGCACCAGGTCAGATACTCGACTATTGAAAAACAAACCCTTGCCTTGCTGTTGGCACTCCAACATTTTGAAGTATATGTCGGGTCCAGCCCATTGCCAGTTGTAATATTTATCGACCATAACCCTCTTGTTTTTCTATCTCGCATGTACAATCACAACCAGCGACTCATGGGGTGGGCGTTGATCGTGCAAGAGTACAACTTGGTAATATGTCACAAGGAGGGGTCAGAGAATGTGTTGGCAGATGCTCTGTCTAGGTTATAGCCAAATGACTGCTGTAATTAATTAGGTTACAAAAACCTAAAGGTTTGTGTTTTAAGGGGAGGGGTGTTATGGTTGCGGACCGATGCCCCGCCCTCGTGGGTAAAATCCTCCGTTTGTCGATGGCCATGCAGATGACCATGTGCCTTTCCCCGGACGTGATTGGCTGCTGCATCGGAAAGCCGAGGATCCGACAAAGACAAAAGACGGGCGAGCTCAAGATTCGCGGCAGCTTGTCTCGGATTTGCAGCTTGCCATTTAGGTCTTGAAATGCTTATTTTGTACTTCATTGAGGCTCTTGTTAGCTACCTGGGAACTGGGCCAGGGAAAGTTTGTCAGACGTTATCGAAAACCGACACGCAGTTACACCTTTGTTTGGGAAGACTAGGAGCAGGGGTGCTGTTCCACTCGTGTATTTTGGGGAGCTTTTCTTTGGTTATATTCATTTTGTTGATTTGGACAGCACCCAATGGCCCTTTTCCTTTTGTAGTTTTGCCTCCTCTGTTTGTGTTTAATTGACTACCCCAAGATCCGGGTTGAATAAACAACTTTAAGTTAACCAAAGACATCTGGTTTTATGTTGCCACCCCTTTCGCTAGCGGGGGACGTAACACACACATTAACACACATCGGCTCAGCCACAATATATTAATTAATATATACACCTCCACACACACACATCAATACACATCGGCTCAACCACAATATATTAATTAATATATACACCTCCACACACACATTAACACACATCGGCTCAGCCACAATATATTAATTAATACATACACCTCCACACACACATTAACACACATCGGCTCAGCCACGATATATTAATTAATATATACACCTCCTCACACACACATTAACACACATCGGCTCAGCCACGATATATTAATTAATATATACACCTCCACACACACACATTAACACACATCCTCTCAGCCACAATATATAAATTAATATATACACCTCCACACTCACACACATTAACACACATCGGCTCAGCCACATAGTTACCCTGGTCTCCCCCTCAATAGAATTACATCTCAGTCCACCCCCCACTCACTCTGTTCCTCCCCCTCCTGTAGATTCCACCAAGCAGCGGCCCCCACCACAGACCCGGACTGGTACAGGTACAGCGGAGAGACTCAACGAGGTGGCTGAACAGAACACCATGATGATGGGTCAAAGCAAAGGGAAATGTCCCACAAAGCAATCCCAATCTGAAGCCACCTCTAATGACACCAAGTCTCCTCCGCTGTCCGTCCAGTCCACGAGCACACCCTCACAGCGCACTGTGCAGCTTAGGCTACACCACGCCCTTAATTCGGCCACGTTAAGTCCCCTCACCATCACTCCCGAGCGCCGACGGCCGAGTGTAACCACCGACCCGAAGCCTCGACCGAACAAGACAATATTCAAAGTGACCAGACACGATCCTACGGGGCAAAAAGTTAGGGATTGGACTATTTGATCCATCAAGCCCGTAGGGATCATCAGTGATTCAAACTTGAGCCGGATGCCTCCCCACACACACACAGACGTCCACATTGGCAGTTATATCGGTGCCAAATACAAACACATCACGCAGATCTTAGATGAAAATCCTCCCAATTCACACACCAAGATTGTGGTGGTCGCTCTGGGCATCAACCATAGGGACAACCTGTTGGAGTCGACGACGGACAAACCCGCAGGCCACCATCTATGTCCCCATCATTCATTTCTCACATCATTTAGCTGCACCACATCAGACCCTGTTAACACGACTAAATGCATTCATCACTACATAATACAACTCACCTTCTGAAATACACCACTCTGAATTCCACACAACTCAAGACCACATACATTGGACAGCGGACACTGCATCACACATACTACAACATCGGCTGGCTCAGTTAAACTTCGGGCGGGGGCTACGTCCCAACAGGGACCCCCCCGTCCCCAGGAATCTAACATTCTAAACCTATCCACCGTCTTCCATCTGTCAGAAACGGAGACTCAGCTGCTGCAGAGGGGCGCTGGGGCGACCAATCATCTCCCACTGTGGGAGCGAGTCCTCTGCAGCAGCTGAGTTTATAGAGTACCACCTCAAGCTCATCTCCCGGAAACACCCCAGCTATCAAAGATACCTACCACCTCATCCAAACACTGAATAACACACCGGTTTACACACAAGCCTTTTTATTTACAGTTGATCTAGATTCATTCTACACCAACATGGACATGGATTCTGGCCTGCGGGCTGTCCGCTCTGCACTCCTCCGGTACCCAGACCCCCGACACCCCCCCCAGTCACCTGTTGGAGTCACTGACCCCTCGTCACCCACTCCGTCTCACCTTAACCCCTCGTCACCCACTCCGTCTCACCTTAACCCCTGGTCACCCACTCCGTCTCACCTTAACCCCTCGTCACCCACTCCGTCTCACCTTCACCCCTCGTCACCCACTCCGTCTCACCTTAACCCCTCGTCACCCACTCCGTCTCACCTTAACCCCTCGTCACCCACTCCGTCTCACCTTAACCCCTCGTCACCCACTCCGTCTCACCTTAACCCCTCGTCACCCACTCCGTCTCACCTTAACCCCTCGTCACCCACTCCGTGTCACCTTAACCCCTCGTCACCCACTCCGTCTCACCTTAACCCCTCGTCACCCACTCCGTCTCACCTTAACCCCTCGTCACCCACTCCGTCTCACCTTAACCCGCCTGTGGCCTCCACTGCGGACCCCCACCACCTCCCTAACCCTAACCAGCTTCCCTCCTCTACGCCTCACCTTAACCATCTCCCCTCGCACACTGGAGGGGCCGACTTAGGGTCCGCCCCCGTCCACAGGCCGGCTGAGGGGGGCCCCCACTAGGAGGGCCTGGATCCCTGAGTCAGGTGGTCTTCCCCAACAGGTTCCCTGAGGGGACCCCTGACATCAGGAACGGAGACGATCGGGGGGGGTAGCCACACACACACATCATACCCCTCATCAGCACATTGACACATAACATTACACACACTCCAAACTGAAACACGCATTCACACGCACACAACTCAACAATCCCACACTCCAGAATCATAAAATAATATTGGCCTACTTAAAAAAACGGAACATACAAGATATCCTGGTGCGAGCCCCCTCTGAACACCGAGGCCACTTTCAGCAGCTGGCGGTCTTCAGGAACCAGCACGCCTCCACCTCCAGCCCTGTTCCGCAAAAACTCACCATGCTGGACAAAAACATCATCAACGCCATCACATGCTCCGAACGCCACATCATTTATGTCGGCGAAACAAAGCCCAGGATACTCACCAGACTTAAACAGCAGTTATATACTATACACATAGGCACACTCAACACTCAAACGGTCCAACACTTCCAAACACACCCCATCACCTCACTATTCATCACCGGGCTGGAGATGAAGGCGTGCTGGTGGGACAGACAGAGGAAGGCGGCGGAGCATAGGTGGATAGCCAAGCTTAGGACCCTTCCCCCCTTGGGCCTGAACATCAGGGAGTAGGGGCCGCGCTGGGACGCTGCTGGGGGCGCTGGGGGGTCCTGGGACTCCTCCTTGGGGGTTCCCTGCATGGCGTCGGGTCCACTGTGTGTTTTAATATGTTGCATGTTTTTATCTTTACTGTGTGCTTCCTTTGCGTCATTATTTAACTGAGGCCTTCCACCTCTTTTACTCCCCCATTTATTACAATGGAGGCTTCTTTTATGTGAAAGGATGGTATGAATGTGTGAATGGTTTTTGAATGTGAATGAGCACTTATTTTTCCCTGTGTGTTTTTAATACTTCTTGCATGCTTTTACCATGTTTTTATAGATATGTATATTTGTAAATTGTTACATTAAAGGGGTTCATGTATTTTTCACCCATGAATTCCTCAGATTGCAGTATGATCCTTTTTTATTCCTATATTTTGTATTCATGTGCAAGATTTAATATTTATAAGAGGACGTGTATGGATGGGTCTGGATGCGTGCATAAATGTGTTTGTATGTGTCTCTCTCTATACATATGTTTATATGTGTACATAAATATATATATATATATATACATATATATATATATATATATATATATATATATATATATATATATATATAGATATTTGTTTATATGTATGTGTGTGCGGTCTTCAGATCCCGCCCGTGTGTGTGTGTGTGTGTGTGTGTGTGTGTGTGTGTGTGTGTGTGCGTTTGTGTGTGTAGTGTACCACATGAAGGCGGACGGCTGGGTGAAGGTGTGTAAGGAGGACGTCTCAGAGCTGATCCACAGATACAGGAAGGACATGTTCTGACCTCTGACCTCCCACCTGGAGCCCCATGTGACCCGGCCAGAGGACGGGCTCTGACCTCTGACCTCCCACCCGGAGCCCCATGTGACCCGGCCAGAGGACGGGCTCCTGATCAACTCTCATCATCACATCACTCATGATCACCGAGCGTCGTGTCCAGGAATGTTTTAATAAAGCGCTGAGAGCAGAACGCTGGGACTCCTGTGAGCTCATTACACCAAACATACCCAACGCCTTTAGTTTCAGGACGTTTTCATCTACAAGCTTCAGTTAAAACCCCTAAACAGCGTCGCTCTGGTACATTGGAACTCCCCTGAAAAGGTGATGAGTGATTAGTGATTAGTGACTTTTCCTTTGTTTTTCCTGACCTTCCAAGCCCTCTAAGACAGACTTCCAGTGGTGGCGTCAGATAAAACATGAAGTCTTGGATAAAGTGAAGTGAAGATTCAGTTAAGCCTGTAAAATGTGCATCCGAAAAGTTTATACACACAATTTCAATGTGTTTGAATCACACATTATAGCCAAGCTTGTGTTGTTGTTAGTGTAGGATCAATAGGTCGATTAGTGAAGCTCCAGATTGATGCTCCGTTTTCCCCTCGACGCATACCTCACCCAATATCCACAAAAATGAAGTTTAAAAGGTTTACTTGTCAAACGCAAACTACAAAAATCCTTTTCCACAAGATGAGGTTTTGATTAGTGGTGAGAGATAGAAAGAGAGGAAAAAGAGGTCAAAAAACTGTGTGGCTCCACATTGTTATCCTGACTGTCTGTCACCGGTAGGTAACACCAATAAGTTCCTCTCACACTTCAAAATAAAGTAACTAAATGTGAGCATACAACAAAGATATTGCAAGTGAATTTCAAAATAAAATTCTATGTTTTCAGAAGTAACACAATTGACTATTATATTATTTCACTTTTGAAAATCCATAAAATATGGATTTTATGGATTATGGATTCATGGAACCCCTAAACAGCATCGCTCTGGTACATTAGAACTCCACTGAAAAGGAAGTTCATAAAATATGAACTTAAATAAAGTAAACAGGCATTTAGGCTCCTACATTGAGCATGAATGCTACGTTCAGGTATCCAAATGATCTAGTGGTATTCAGGTTGGCTACAGGCTACGTGATAACTAAACCAACATCTAGACATTGGTAATTCATGAATAGTAGTTATTGGTAATAAATACATTGTGGTACATCGTAGTACTCGGTGTCCGTGACAACCTGACGCAGCGCGCACTGTGAAGAGAACACCAGCCTGCGTGGGGGGGGGGCTCCTGGGTCTTCACCACCCACCGGGTCCTGACCCCCGTCCCGGGGAAGTACGAGTTGCTAGGCAACGGCGCCCTGGTGGGGCACCGGGTCCAGCGGTCCGAGGGCGGGACCTACACCTGCTGGGTGGGGGAGGGGCGTTGCCAAGGGCGACCACGGCGCTGGAAGTGCTGCTGACTCCGCCCTCCAACGGACCCCGCTGAGAAGAGAGAGACCCCCCAACCCGTCTACAGGGCTAGACACACACACACACATGAACTCACATAGACACACACACACACACACACATGAACTTACATAGACACACACACACACACGAACTACATAGACACACACACACACATGAACTTACATAGACACACACACACACACACACACACACATGAACTTACATAGACACACACACACACATGAACTACATAGACACACACACACACACACACACACACATGAACTTACATAGACACACACACACACACACACATGAACTTACATAGACACACACACACACATGAACTACATAGACACACACACACACATGAACTCACATAGACACACACACACACACACATGAACTCACATAGACACACACACACACACACACATGAACTTACATAGACACACACACACACACACACATGAACTTACATAGACAAACACACACACACATGAACTCACATAGACACACACACACACACATGAACTTACATAGACACACACACACACATGAACTTACATAGACACACACACACACACACACACATGAACTTACATAGACACACACACACACACATGAACTCACATAGACACACACACACACATGAACTCACATAGACACACACACACACATGAACTTACATAGACACACACACACAAACTCACATAGACACACACACACACATGAACTCACATAGACACACACACACACACGAACTCACATAGACACACACACACACACACACATGAACTTACATAGACACACACACACATGAACTCACATAGACACACACACACACACATGAACTTACATAGACACACACACACACACACACACACACACATGAACTTACATAGACACACACACACACACATGAACTTACATAGACACACACACACACATACACACACATGAACTCACATAGACACACACACACACATGAACTCACACAGACACACACACACACACATGAACTCACATAGACACACACACACACATGAACTTACATAGACACACACACACACATGAACTCACATAGACACACACACACACATGAACTCACATAGACACACACACACACATGAACTTACATAGACACACACACAAATGAACTTACATAGACACACACACACACACACACACACATAAACTTACATAGACACACACACACACGAACTTACATAGACACACACACACACATGAACTTACATAGACACACACACACACACACACACACACATGAACTTACATAGACACACACACACACACACACATGAACTTACATAGACACACACACACACACATGAACTTACATAGACACACACACACACACACATGAACTTACATAGAGACACACACACACACACACACAGGAACTTACATAGACACACACACACACACACACACATGAACTCACACAGACACACACACACACACACACACACACACATGAACTTACATAGACACACACACACACATAAACTTACATAGACACACACACACACACCCACACACACATGAACTTACATAGACACACACACACACACACACATGAACTCACATAGACACACACACACACACACACACATTAACTTACATAGACACACACACACACACACACACACATGAACTTACATAGACACACACACACACATGAACTTACATAGACACACACACACACACATGAACTCACATAGACACACACACACACACACACACACACAAACTTACATAGACACACACACACACACACACATGAACTTACATAGACACACACACACACACACACACATGAACTTACATAGACACACACACACAAGAACTCACACAGACACACAAACACACACACACACACAAACTTACATAGACACACACACACACACACACACACACACACACACACACACACACACACACACATGAACTTACATAGACGCACACACACACACATGAACTTACACACACACACACACATGAACATACATAGACACACACACACACATGAACTTACACACACACACACACATGAACTTACATAGACACACACACACGCACCCAAACACACGCACACACGGGAAACGGGGGGGGAGATGGGGTGGGAGAGGGAGACGGGGGGGAGAGGGAGACGGGGGGAGAGGGAGACGGGGGGAGAGGGAGACGGGGGGAGAGGGAGACGGGGGGAGGGAGACGGGGGGGAGAGGGAGACGTGGGGGAGAGGGAGACGGGGGGAGGGAGACGGGGGGGAGGGAGACGTGGGGGAGAGGGAGACGGGGGGGAGAGGGAGACGGGGGGGAGAGGGAGACGGGGGGGAGAGGGAGACGGGGGGAGGGAGACGGGGGGGAGAGGGAGACGGGGGGGAGAGGGAGACGGGGGGAGAGGGAGACGGGGGGGGAGAGGGAGACGGGGGGGGAGAGGGAGACGGGGGGGAGAGGGAGACAGGGGGGGGAGAGGGAGACGGGGGGGAGAGGGAGAGGGAGACGGGGGGAGAGGGAGACGGGGGGAGAGGGAGACGTGGGGGAGAGGGAGACGGGGGGAGAGGGAGACGGGGGGGAGAGGGAGACGGGGGGAGAGGGAGACGTGGGGGAGAGGGAGACGGGGGGGAGAGGGAGACGGGGGGGAGAGGGAGACGGGGGGGAGAGGGAGACGGGGGGAGGGAGACGGGGGGGAGAGGGAGACGGGGGGGAGAGGGAGACGGGGGGAGAGGGAGACGGGGGGGGAGAGGGAGAGGGAGACGGGGGGAGAGGGAGACGGGGGGAGAGGGAGACGGGGGGGAGAGGAAGACGGGGGAGAGGGAGACGGGGGGGAGAGGGAGACGGGGGAGAGGGAGACGGGGGGGAGAGGGAGACGGGGGAGAGAGGGAGACGTGGGGGAGAGGGAGAGGGAGACGGGGGGAGAGGGAGACGGGGGGAGAGGGAGACGGGGGGAGAGGGAGACGGGGGGAGAGGGAGACGGGGTGGGAGAGGGAGACAGGGGGGAGAGGGAGACGGGGGGAGAGGGAGACGGGGTGGGAGAGGGAGACGGGGGGGGGAGGGAGACGGGGGGGAGAGGGAGACGGGGGGGGAGAGGGAGAGGGAGACGGGGGGAGAGGGAGACGGGGGGAGAGGGAGACGGGGGGGGAGAGGGAGAGGGAGACGGGGGGAGAGGGAGAAGGGGGGGAGAGGGAGACGGGGGGAGAGGGAGAGGGAGACGGGGGGAGAGGGAGACGGGGGAGAGGGAGACGGGGGGGAGAGGGAGACGGGGGGGAGAGGGAGAGGGGGGGAGAGGGAGACGGGGGGGGAGGGAGACGGGGGGGAGAGGGAGACGGGGGGGGAGAGGGAGAGGGAGACGGGGGGGAGAGGGAGACGGGGGGGGAGAGGGAGAGGGAGACGGGGGGAGAGGGAGACGGGGGGAGAGGGAGACGGGGGGAGAGGGAGACGGGGGAGAGGGAGACGGGGGGGGAGAGGGAGACGGGGGGAGAGGGAGACGGGGGGAGAGGGAGACGGGGGGAGAGGGAGACGGGGGGAGGGAGACGGGGGGGAGAGGGAGACGGGGGGGAGAGGGAGAGGGGGGGAGAGGGAGACGGGGGGGAGGGAGACGGGGGGGAGAGGGAGACGGGGGGGAGGGAGACGGGGAGAGAGAAAGAGAGACAGAGTGTCCGTCCGTCTGTCTGTGGTTTCTTTCCACAACCGACACAGAGACACTGAGAACCCCCCCAACCAAAACCAAGGGAGGAAAAACAATTGTGGTTTTATTTATAATTTCTGATTAATATTAGGTCTGTCAAGCGATTAAAGAACATAATCTAATTAATTACAGGCTCTGTGATTCATTAATCTAAATTAATCTCATACTTACATTTTTCCAAGAAGGTATTTCAAAAATAATTTAATTCAAGTAAATGATGGCAGATGAGTGTCTTTCATTAACATACGGTGCATATTAAGATCAAATGAATAACATGTCCATCTCACTCAGGATTCAATGCATCTCAGTCGAGTGTGGCTTGACGAGGCTGGCTGCTAGCGCCAGCTTCAGGGGCGGTGGCAGCTCGTACCTGCCAGCTTGCTACCAAACGTTTTGCGTTGAGGTGATATTTAAGGGTTGAAGAACTCCGGTGATAGGAAAATTCCTTACTACAGAGATTGCAGATAATGGTGTTCCTATCTACAGTTCCGTCTGGGAGTTTAAACTTGAACTTTCCGGGCCGAGCAGCGTCTTCTCGTCTGCCTCCATTTTGTTTCAATGCAAATGACGCACCGGGTCAAAGGGCACTATAGAAGTGCGATTAATCTGCGTTAATTTTTTTAACGCGTTATTTTTTCTGTGATTAACTAATCAGAATGAACGCGTTAATTTGACAGCCCTAATTAATATATTATTTTTCTTAAGGCACTTATTGAAGCATTATTCACAAAAAAAACGAGAAATCATCTGCTGTACACACGAGAACATTCAATTGGATCCACCGAGTTGTTTATTGCAATTATGCTTTATTAACAAATACAACAGAAAAATAGTCCCTTACATGTACACAATAAACAGGAGGACTAAAACAATAGAAGCAGAAGACTTTACAAATCATCAACAGGTGTGCACATATCTTTAATAACTGAGCATGTTCTGTGGACGCTTGGTTCCCATCAGAACACAAAAAATCAAGATTCAGTTTAAAGTAATTTGCAACATGCAACATTATCCCATAGACCTCTTGGTTATTATTAATAAAACATAAAATCTGCTTTAAATCAGGTTGTAAATCAGGGTTATAACAAAAATGATGATATCAGAGCCCTTAAGACCAAAACTGGTGACGTCTGAAAATATACAAACATTTACAATCAATAGGTATTTTATATACATTTCAAATAATAAATGTGCTTCTCTAACTATGGAAGATCTTAAAAGTCTTTTCATGGTTTATCATACTATACTTTCTAGAAGAGAGAGAGAGAGGGAAAGAAAAAGAGAGAGAGGGAGAGAGAGAGAGAGAGAGAGAGAGAGAGAGAGAGAGAGAGAAAGAAAGAGAGAGAGGGAGAGAGAGAGAAAGAGAAAGAGAGAGAGAGAGAGAGGGAGAGAGAGACAGAGAGAGGGAGAGAGAGAGAGAGAGAGAGAGAGAGAGAGATAGGGAGAGAGAGAGAGAGCGAGAGAGAGAGAGAGAGACAGATACAGGGAGAGAGAGACAGGGAGAGAGAGAGAGAGAGAGGGAGGCAGGGAGAGAGAGAGGGAGACAGGGAGAGAGAAAGACAGAGAGAGAGAGAGAGAGAGAGAGGAAGAGAGAGAGAGAGAGAAAAATAGAGAGAGTGAGGGAAAGAAAAATAGAGAGAGAGAGAGAGAAAAATAGAGAGAGAGAGAGAGAGAGAGAGACAGAGAGAAAAATAGAGAGAAAAAGAGAGAGAAATAGAGAGAGAGAGAGAGACAGGGAGAGAGAGAGAGACTATAACTGCCACAGAGACACTGAGTCATCAGTCCTCTCAGTGTGTGTGTGTGTGTGTGTGTGTGTGTGTGTGTGTGTGTGTGTGTGTGTGTGTGTGTGTGTGTGTACTGCAGCACTGCAGCCGACGGTCCTCCTCCCCCGCGCCCGCTTTTTTTTTCTCTACAACCGACACAGAGTCACTGAGCTCCCCCTCCTCCCTCCCCCTGGGGTCCCCCCCCACCCTACCCTAACCCCAGGGAGGAGGTCCTCCTGGGTGAAGGAGGACCAGAAGGTGTGGAGGTGTGTCAGTGTGTCTGAGGACCCTCCTCCACCTGGGGACACTCTGTAGAAGGACAGAGAGCCAGCAGGCCGGTCCAGATACACTCCTACTCTGGTGGAGCCAGCGGGGGGGAGAGGGAGGACTGTTCTCCTACCGTTGTACTGGGCAGAGTAACCACGATCAGAACAATAAAGACCCCAGGACTTGTTGTTCAGTCCAAGCCTGCTGTCACCACCCTCTCCTCTCTTTGTGATTCCTCTGTATGTCACTCCTATCTCAACAGGTCCTTCCCACTCTACCTCCCAGTAACAGCGGCCAGTCAGAGCCTCTCTACCCAACACCTGGAGCGGGGAGTCAAATCTCTCTGGGTGATCCGGATACGACTGGTCCTCTCCAACCAGCGTCACCTTCCTGTTGTCCTCAGACAGAGAGAGGAGTCTGTTGGCCGTGTTGGGGTCCAGTGTGAGTTCACAGGCATCTGAGGGAGAACCAGACATGATGAGCTGCTGAACCGCTCTTCATCCTCATCATCATCCTCATCATCATCATCATCACTAGTACTGTTCTCCTGCGCTCTATGTACATATACATAGATATGTACACATACATATATATACATATGTACACATACATAGATACGCACTTCAACATTTACGTTATGAATAAATCAACAACAACGTTATGAATACATCAACAACAGTGTTATGAATACATCATCAACAGTGTTATGAATATATCAACAACAGTGTTATGAATATATCAACAACAGTGTTATGAAGATATCAACAACAGTGTTATGAATACATCAACAACAACGTTATGAATACATCAACAACAGTGTTATGAATATATCAACAACAGTGTTATGAATATATCAACAACAGTGTTATGAATACATCAACAACAGTGTTATGAATACATCAACAACAGTGTTATGAATACATTAACAACAACATTATGAATACATCATCAACAAACACCTCTCTTTGGATGCAGGACTTACCAAAGACAAGCAGTTGAGCGCTGTGATTGGCCGTGCCAGCGCTGTTGCTCGCCATGCAGCAGACCGTGTTCACGCCATACCCCACCCCTCTGACGAAGAGGAAGCCCCTCTCCACCCAGGCCTCTGATTGGTCGTCTGTGCCGTCCCTCTCCAGGGGCCTGCCGTTGTGGAGCCACTCTACTGTGGGCTCCGGCGTGCCGCCGGCGTGGCAGGTATAGCGGGCCGTTTGGCCCACGGGCAACACGTGGGTAGAGGAGTGGAACTCTGTGATGCTGGGGGCCTCCTCCTCCGTGGGCATCACTGAACCTGAAGAAAGCAGGAGGAGAGGAGTGAACGTTTACAACACGGATCTAGAGATGCAGCGTCAGACACTCCCTTCACTCTGTCCTAACACCTGTCCACTAGAGGGCGACCAAGGGGATTCACCCCCAGTATTCTCGCTTGCCTCTTCATACATGATTGAATATCACAGCAGTGTCTACAAAGATCTCCCAGGGAGGGGAAGTCACTCCAGCGCAGAGATTAACGAGGCGGGGGCGGAGCTTGTAGAGAAGAACGCAAAACCGTTCAGCAGCTCAAAGAGAAACTAGTGCAGGTGAACCCAGAAAGGGTTGACCCTTGTGACCTGAGGAGACCGCAATAGAAACATGACCTCAATAGCCCACAATAGAAACCTGACCTCAGTAGACCACAATAGAAACCTGACCTTAGTAGACCACAATAGAAACATGACCTCAATAGACCACAATAGAAACCTGACCTCAATAGACCACAGTAGAAACATGACCTCAATAGACCACAATAGAAAAATGACCTCAATAGACCACAATAGAAAGCTGACCTTAATAGACCACAATAGAAACATGACCTCAATAGACCACAATAGAAACCTGACCTTAGTAGACCACAATAGAAACATGACCTAAGGAGACCACAATAGAAACATGGCCTCAGTAGACCACAATAGAAACATGACCTCAATATACCACAATAGAAACCTGACCTTAGTAGACCACAATATAAACATGACCTCAATAGACCACAATAGAAACATGACCTTGGTAGACCACAATATAAACCTGACCTTAGTAGACCACGATAGAAACCTGACCTTAGTAGACCACAATATAAACCTGACCTTAGTAGCCCACAATAGAAACCTGACCTCAATAGACCACAATAGAAACCTGACCTTAGTAGACCACAATATAAACCTGACCTCAATAGACCACAATAGAAAGCTGACCTTAATAGACCACAATAGAAACCTGACCTCAATAGACCACAATAGAAACCTGACCTTAGTAGACCACAATAGAAACATGACCTAAGGAGACCACAATAGAAACATGGCCTCAGTAGACCACAATAGAAACATGACCTCAATATACCACAATAGAAACCTGACCTTAGTAGACCACAATATAAACATGACCTCAATAGACCACAATAGAAACATGACCTTGGTAGACCACAATATAAACCTGACCTTAGTAGACCACGATAGAAACCTGACCTTAGTAGACCACAATATAAACCTGACCTTAGTAGACCACAATAGAAACCTGACCACAATAGACCACAATAGAAACCTGACCTTAGTAGACCACAATATAAACCTGACCTCAATAGACGACAATAGAAACCTGACCTTAGTAGACCACAATAGAAACCTGACCTCAATAGACCACAATAGAAACCTGACCTTAGTAGACCACAGTAGAAACCTGACCTCAATAGACCACGATAGAAACATGACCTCAATAGACCACAATAGAAACTAGTGCAAGTGAACCCAGAAAGGGTTGACCCTTGTGACCTGACCTGAGGAGACCACAATAGAAACATGACCTCAATAGACCACAATAGAAACCTGACCTCAATAGACCACAATAGAAACCTGACCTCAGTAGACCACAATAGAAACCTGACCGTAGTGGACCTAAACACAACAACCTTTCAACTCTTAAAGAGTGTATTTACTGTATCTACGGCACAGAGAACAGAAAGGAGGAACCATTCTCCACTCATGAACACAAACAAAGTCTGCGGACCCTCTTTGTTCCGCTCAGCCTCCAGATGATCCAGGTCTACGCTCTTCTCACAGATCCAGTGGTGCAGTCTGTAACACGGTTCTTCAGACCAGCCGTCCTCCCCTGCTACGACACAGTCTCTTGCTCCACCGTCATCGCGTGGTTTGACGTGTCTCCAACTGAGAACCACGAGGAGGAGACAGAGGAGGTCACTCTGTCACTCTCAGA
This sequence comes from Pollachius pollachius, assembly GCF_949987615.1. Lineage (NCBI taxonomy): Eukaryota > Metazoa > Chordata > Actinopteri > Gadiformes > Gadidae > Pollachius > Pollachius pollachius. Next base: position 408,257 of record NC_136944.1, read on the forward strand.
GAAGAGATGCTGCTGAATAGAGTCTTCAGCCTTACCTTGAGGTCATGGGGGTACCATCCACCCACTTGAAGGTCCCCTCTGTCTCTCGATCACTCAGTCCAATCCAGGAAGGACCCATCAATCTGTTGACAAACACCTGTTTCCAAAGGAAATAGCATCTGTTGTCATGGCCACAAAGTACGCACACACACACACACACACATACACACAAACGCACACAGACACACACAGTCTCTCTCTCTCTCTCTCTCTCTCTCTCTTTCTTCCTCACTCACCCACTCACTCATTCACACAAACAATATGTCTCTCCCACACACACACACACACACACACACACACACACACATACACACACACACACACACACACACACACACACACACACACACACACACACACACACACACACACACACACACACACACCAGCTCTTCTCTGCTGTTGATGACCACCAGGTCTGCCTTCCTCTGCAGACAGTCTTCTCTACTGGCCCTCCAGCCCTTCTTAGTAGTAGAAATAAGGTAGAAACTCTTGTCGTGAAACATCCAGCCCTGAAGTGTCAATCCATCTGTTGAATGTATAAAAGAAAATCCTGAACAAACAGAGAACTGTTTATCTCACGGTCTTCGTCACGGACACACAACCCTGAGACCTGACCTTAACAGACCACATAGAAGCATGACCTTAAAAGACGACAATAGAAACCTGACCTTAGTAGACCACAATATGAATCACAAAAGCAGATGGTGTTTTTGAAATGAATGTTAATGACGCGGTTGATTTAATAACTTGGATAAAACCCTCACCGAGTTCACCCAGTAAGTGCTCTCTCCCCTCCCTCCAGGGTGACGGTGAGTCTAGAACAGAACAGAGGAATACAGAAGATAAGAGCTCTAAAACAGAACAACATCGTCTCTAAACATCACAGGACCCACAGCCAACCAAACACAGAGTCCATAATATTAATACTAATTCAAATAGCAATAACTACAGTCATCAATATCATTATCGTTGCTATTGTTACAACTATTCATTTTAGTAACACAAATTCTAACAAAAACAATAATGATCATTATCATTGCTACTATTACAACTAGAGGATGAGCGCGCGCAGTGCACCTCTAGTTGTAATTAAACCCATAGCTATAATGTGGAAACCCCAGTCGATATTGTATTTCATTTCTGAGCGCATAATATAATAACATTTTGCCTATTATGTTACAACGTATAACATTTCGGTTCAGCTATTACGTAACGAAGCAAGCCTAATAATTGTCTCTTTAGTTATGAACCGAGCATCCTTTGTCCATTGTCCCCCACGGCCGATAACCACCGCTGTCTCCACCTGTTGTGGAAGAGGGAGAGACGTGGAGAACCCGACGGTCGGTTCATTATATTGTAATGACCACGGAAGAGGCAGTGGATGAAGTATTGATTAGACAGAGATTTATTAGATACCACCGCCAATAAACCGTTGGAACACACAAGACCGGTAACCATAGCCAAGGGCGTAACTTTGGGTCTACCTTTGGGGGGGTTAAACTCGCGGCATATTTATTTAATCAATCATCTTCTTGTGTAAAAGGTAACATGCCAATTTGCCGTTCCTGTATTAGAAATACATTGCGATACCTTTACTGATTTTGGCTTCTTTTTGACTATTTATGCCATAATGACACAGTAGTAAAATTCAGTGTTTAAGCATTAGTCAGCAGTGGCAGCTTCCACTTAATTGATTTTGTGTGTGTCTATCTTATGAAAAAAACACGCAAGAACTTAAAGATTAATCAATTGCATCACTGTATTATTGACACCTACATCCAGCAAATTCACACAATTCAATACAAATGCACAATTCAATAAACATATTGTCGGGCATCACCAGCTCAAACTATCAACATCTAAACAAAAGCAGGTAAATACAAAAGAAGTATAAAAGCATTTCACATAAAAGCACCAAACACCTGTTTGCGTCTTGGTGTAAAAGAAATGAACTGTGCACAAATTGACTTCTTAGTTAAGAGGTCCAATTTGTCCTGATGGATGTTGCACACTGCAACATGGTTCAGCCTCTGCTGTGACATACTTGTGCGTAACCAAGTTTTTAATCGTCGAAGAGCACTAAAGCTCCTCTCTGCCTCAGAGGACGAGACTGGTACCACAAGGAGTAATCTCATCAGAGTTTCGACTTCGGTAAATAATCCTCGCACCTCTGCTGGCAACTCTCTGATAATGTGTGTAGCCTCTCCACAGGAACGGTACATGTAATTGTGTTTGAACATCGGTAGCTGGATTTCCAGCAGCTGGGCATTAATTTCTGGGTAGTCATGAACCACCGGATCAATATTTCCAGAAAGCAAGGTGTTCTCCAGCTTTTGGAGGGTAAGAAGACCACCCTGCTGGAAATGTTCAGTGAACTGTGTGTGAATGGTGTCAAGTACCTTATAAAACTCAACTCTGTAATATTCTATAGGAGTTTTAGGACTGAATCCACTTGATTCTCCATAGCACTTGGGTGGTTGTCGAACTCTTGGCATTGTTATGGGTTCTAAGTCTACAGAATTCACAACTGTAGATGCCCTCTCAAAAAGGTGTTGGAAGGCCTCATCACTCCTCTTGCCATTGAGAGTAGACTGAACCTTACAAACAGCAGCCCGCATACCAGAAACAGTCTCTGTCCTTCTCTGAAGAGACCTGTTGAGACACTCTAGCTCTCCAATAACTGCTTGTGCCATCACAAGACCAACTACAGTGCTGCCTCTCATAAACTGCTGAAATAGACCATTTGCAGTGGTTGCAGTGGGAGAGTTAGTCCCTGCCATTTCCTCTAAGGCAGTGAGGATTGAGTCATACTGTGTTAAAACAGAATGGATGGCACCGTGTCTGACGGTCCACCTAGTAGCACAAAGTGGTTTCAGGGCACTTGAGGTTCCGTGGTCAGATATCGCTATCGTATGAAACATATGTTTGAATTTGCCAGACTGTCCACACAAAACTCCTAATTGATGAACCCAGTCAAGGGCATCTCGCACAACTATAGAAGCTGTGCATGCCTTCTGTGCTATCAAATTAACACAGTGTGCTCCACAGTGCACATACAAAGCAAGTGGTTGTTTCTTCCTAATGTGAGCCTGTGTTCCAGAATATTTGCCAGACATATTTGCTGCGCCATCATATGTCTGCCCACGCAGAGCTGACAATGGCAAATTTAGTCTGCAGATAACATCTAATACTACATTTGCAAGAGATTCTCCTGTGGTCTCATGCACTGAATACATCCCAATGAATTCCTCATGAGGATTTAAGTCATGATCCACATAACGAAGACATACAGATTCTTGTTCTTGACCTGATATGTCTTGTGTCCCATCAACAATCAAGGCAAACTGTGTGACTGGGAGGCATCTAATAGTGTCAGCTATTCCTCTTATAATGTCTTTGCTCATTATGCCTAGTACCTCGTTTTGAATGAGAGGACTTGTGTAATCCTGCTTGCGTGTCTCTAACCACTTCTGAAAAGCAGGGTCATCCTCTGCCTTTTCTTTCAGATGTTGGGATAGATTACCCTTCTCTTCCACATGACCTCGTAGCGGTAAACCTTGCCTAGCTAAGTATTTGATTGAGCCTACAATCTTCATCAATCCATACCTTGCTTCCTCCTGTTGTCTGGCAACAGCTGAAGAAAGCTGTGAAGCTATAGTGTTACCTTTTTGTGCATAGATGTTCATGGCATGGATATGCAACTGACTTTTTGCATGTTGTGAGAACTTCTGGATAGCTTTTTTCCAATTTCTAAAGCCTACACTCACAAAGGCAGGGTCACACTTGCTTGCATATGTTGGCTGATTCAAAAAAACCTTGGCACAGTGAAAACATATGACTCCTTGTAAAGTGGCACTGTAATGTAACCAAGGAAAAGTTTTGAACCATTTCTCTTGAAAAGACAACACACAGTTATCTCGCTTCTGCACTACTATAAGCTTAGGGTCAGGTTGTGCAGGCTTTGTGCAGGTGAGGATGTCTGAAACATCAAATCCCTGGGGCTCAATATCCTGTAACATATGACATGAAAACTTGTCACTCTCTGAAATAACAATCCTATTAAATGAATGTATTGATCAATAATGCTCTTCACAGCTAAATTATGTTCCCTTGTGTTCTCACCTGCTCATTTGCCTGACTGCTGCCCTCATCATGTGACCCTCTGTGGGGAAACCACAGCAACCAAATTACTTACTTTACACAAGATCTCTCATTCAAAACTAAATACTAGGCACAATGAGCAATGTCAAGATAAGTCAGCACTTTTTGAAAGGGCATCTACAGTTTTATTTACACTTAAAACCCGTAACTGGGATTCTGGGATTCCTCAGAATTAAGAGTATGTTACAAATTAAATTAATTATTATTCATATTATTATTATAACAATGCCTAGAGTTTGACAACCCCCCAAGTGCTATAGTAGAGAATCAAGTGGTTTCAGTCCTTAAACTCTTATGGAATACTACAGAGTAGTATGCAGTTCAGTGTTCTGACAGTGTATGGCATGCACAATTTTGTTTGAGGTCTCTTACCTGGTCATCTGTGCCTCCTGCGCTGCCTGTCTCTGTGCTCTCTCTCCCTCACTTTGGCCATCTGACCCTTTGTCGCCTCCTCTGTCTCCTTCTTCTTCTCTCTCTCTCTCTGGTCACCTGACCCTCTGTCTCCTCCTCGCTCTCCTTCAATTGCTCTGTCACCTCCTCTGTCTCCTTCTTCTCTCTCTCTCTGGTCACCTGACCCTCTGTCGCCTCCTCGCTCTCTTTCAATTGCTCTGTCACCTCCTCTGTCTCCTTCTTCTCTCTCTCTCTCTGGTCACCTGACCCTCTGTCGCCTCCTCGCTCTCCTTCAATTGCTCTGTCGCCTTCTCTCTCTTTCTGGTCACCTGTCCCTCTGTCGCCTCCTCTCTCTCCTTCAATTGCTCTGTTGCCTCCTCTGTCTTCTTCTTCTCTCTCTTTCTGGTCACCTGACCCTCTGTCGCCTCCTTGGCCATTTCCCTCTCTTTCCCTCTTCTCCTGATATATAAAAAAATATTAAATGGGTTGAGAGGTGGTATCGATATCAGTTTTGGAGAATATGTGTTCCCTCACCAAAAAGTTGTAAAGCATTTTAAACTCCTTTTGCCCACTTACTAGCACATTTAGACTGCTACACATTTTTGTATAAAATAATAATAATAATAATACCATTATTATTATTATTATTATTATTAATAATAATAATAACAATAATGCTGTTTCAATGTTTCCTACGAGCAAGCCTACTCACATGCACCGTCATTAACCGTTGTGTGTGTGTGTATGTGTGTGTACAGTACAGGAGTGCACGCTCAAAAGGAGTGGTGTAACCTCTGAACTAGCCCACAGGAGCTAGCTGTCAATGGATGACATCTCTAAGTAAATTAATGCATTCCCCCAAAAAACTGTATGTGTGACTGTATGGGAGCAAACAGCAATTTGGTCTCTGTACTCACATTGCATTTTACCCACCCGTAACCGAGTACGTTTGAGGCAGTGGGTTCTAGAATCTTAGTTTGAGGACGTCTATCGATGCCATTACAACGTAGCCTATGCTAATCATATAAAGTTCACATAGTTAGCTAGCTAGCTCTTACAAAGCGGGAAATAAATATCTGGCATGAATCAGGAATTATTCAGATCGTCTGGTTTTACTGCACATAGCACACCAACGATACTGTTTGAATGTGAAATTATGCTCTCAATCGAAAATTATTTTGTTTCTCCACTGATACCTCTTTATTTTGAGGGTTTATGGGGAAAGTGAAGGTCCCTCTCCACTTTAAATGGAGGCGTAAACTATCCAGGTAGTGAAAAAATATAGAGTGGATGATAACACCTAACTTAACAATACGGATATTTACCTCCTTATCGTCAGGATTTTTACTCCTTTTGGCTTTTGGCTCCTTTGACGACCAACAATTAAAAATTGTTGTCTGGCCCTGGCTGCCTTTCAGTGTCCTTTTCATATCCATTCATAGTTAGCATTAGTCTTCTCTTACTATTCACCCCAGCGACCTTGCGAAATAGTTCGGGTAATACCAAGTAGTCGGTGGGCTGGGGGGGGGGGTACATTATAGATTATCAAAACATGATACTATCTTGCTGACAAATTAAATTAATAAAGAAAACAAACAAGGTATTAATTCAGAATATTAAATTTTTTTGTTCATCTGAATTATGTGTGATGATATTGAGGGGGTTATATTAGCTGGATCTGATTATTGAGGGGGTTATAACCCCTCTAACCCCCCCGTAAATTACGCCTATGACCATAGCAACGGCGGTAAACAAACCCCTCGAAGCCCAATCCCCACGCGCTGCGGCCATCCGGAGCTCACACAGCTTTTGGCCGTGATAATATGTATTATATGATATAGATTTCTATGTATTATATGATATTATTTAGATATAGAGCTCCAGGACTGTAACGCAAGTGCTGTACACTTCCTTGTTATTTGGATAACCCTTCTGCTGTTGGTGTTATGGCGCATAACACGTCAGACTCTCGTCTCTGGTATTTCACAACGAGACTCGGAGTGGGGGTTATCTCAGCCATGGTTGAGAGAAATTGGGGGAAAGGAACTTTGGCTTTTCCCCCTGAAGTACATGAACCACGACATGGAGGAGAAAGGGATTGTTGCCCGTGAATGTCTCCCGCTTGAGCCCCGCTTCCCGCTGCCAAGGGACCACCACCTCGTTGCTGCAGGAGGCGGTGGTGCCTAAGCGCTGACTGCTGCCGAGGCAGCGAGACCACCGCGGTCAACATTCTCTTTCTCCTCCATGTCGTGGTTCAGTCTACTTCAGATTGATGTGGACGTGGAAGAACCAGAGACGTCGGAGAACCCAACGCGGTCGTTTGAGATTCATAATATCGTTTGGAGGCTCACACAGCTTTTGGCCCTGATAATATATATTATATGATTTAGATATCTACGTATAATGTGATATTATTTAGATATAGAGCTCCAAGACTCTCGCCGGAGCACCCGGAGTGTTCTAGAATATTTACAGAACACGGCCAAAGGCTGTGTGCGCCTCGCCATTGCGATACATCCATTGTAAACAGAGCACATGGTACTGTGGCCGCAAGCTGCTCAGGGCCACACCCCCACCCTCCTCCTTGACCCGCCTCTCTCCTCCTCATTTGCATTAAAGCGACAGACACCGAGACAGCGCATTTGCGGAAAGATCAATGTGCGACTGGCTCGTAGTGGCTGTAATTCTGCACCACGGCTGAATTTCGGGAACGTCTTCAAGTACTGTGTTTGGGGCCTACTAATATCCATATTAAAGCATCCACAAAGTAGCATTCCATTGGACCTTTAATTTCCCATAGCACAAACACTGGGACAAATGCAGTTGATTGCTTGTTTAAACAGGGTGAGAAAACCGGGAGTGGAAGGACGGGACCATATAATGTTCAGCTAACTGTTGGGTTACAGGGGTAATTGTTTAATGGAAAGTGTAGTATACTATGCATACGAATCAATCATTCAATAGCTTTTACTGTTATTCAGGGCTCAAAGTGCATTGATACTTAAAAAATGCACGGCAACTACTATTGGTTAGCTAAAAATAATAATAACAAACTTCACTAAAATTGTGTTCAAGTAACAACAGCTAAGGCAGCAACCTACCTAACTATAGTGAACTAAAGCACGGGCTTGTGTGGTGGGGGGGGGGGGGGGGGGGGGGGGGGGGTGTGAGGGCAAGATTGCAGATTGTACATTGGCTACCTGACGTGGGGGATGTTTTTTTTTGTTAACAGAAGAATGCGTCATTGAGATTAAACATCTCTTCAAGTGATCTGGCCAAGACAGGCAGCAGTAGCCTACAGTCACACATAGCCTACACATGAAACATAAGAAAAATAAAACAACTAAAACAGTCGGCAGGGGGGAGGGGGGATTTCTATATCGCAAGACATTTCGGGAGGCTCAGGAGGTGGATAATGCTTAAAGAAAAATAATGTTTTGCACAAAAGTGTCAATGATAGACATAAGGCTCAGGTGGGAGAGTGTGTCGACGGCGGGGCTGTTATCTCAATGTCTTGAAACGTCTGCATCAGCGCGCCCGTGTGTGCAGTGTGTGTCCGTGTGCGTGTGTGTTCGTGCACGTGTGTGTGGATTGTGTGTGCGTGTGTGTATGCAGTGTTTATATGTGTGCGTGCGGTGTATGTGTGCTAACCCTATTATTATCCCTGAATCTAACAAAAACAATATGTATCATTATCATTGCTGTTATTACAGTCATTAATATGATTATACTGTATTGTAATTCTATTCAGGATGATATGATTTAGACTCACTGAAGCGCAGGGAGATGAGGAGAATACTCAGCAGTCCGATGCTCACAATGACAGTGATGTGAAACCATAGAGCTGTTCAGGAGTAGGACACACACACACACACACACACACACGGTCACTTTGGCTAAAAGAGTTATTATTTCTTTTAAATACTCTATAAAGGGGCACCTACCAAATCTTCTCTTCCTGATCTCCTCCCGGTCCAAAGACGTGTCCTCAGGTTCCTCAGAGAGTCCAGGGTCCGGTTCAGAGATGGTGACCATTGTTGCTCCCTGACGTCTTCCACGGCTTCTGAACTTACCCTTCTTCTTTGCTCTACCAGCTGGAAAAACAACGTCACTTGTGATCATTCTGACCAACTATCAGCTTGCAATCTGATACCATCAGTGTAAGGAAATGTTTTTCTTCTACTACACACAGACTCACAGACTCACTCAAGCACACACACACGGACACACAGAGTAATGTACACAGATATATTCATACTGCGTGGCTGTCATTCACAGTCCAGACTCCCTACGGTCTGCAGAATCCCTCCCCGTCTTGAAGAAACACCTGAAGACCTCTACTGAGAACACCTCAGTAAGTGATGACTGGTACTGTGGCTCTCGTGTTTAGAACACACTTAAGCAGAGCAAGTGCTGGTCTCTAGCATACATGTTATTATTCCCTCATTATTGACATGTACGCACACATAGTTTACAGTAATACACACAGAAATACATACGTACACACACAGTAATCGAGGGGGGACAACATGTGGCCTGCGTGTCACCACGGTCTTTCACATCGGCCCACGCAGAAAATATGAGGACATGTATTGTGGGATAGTTTGAGATATGTTCATATTAATGACAAACTTTATATAATTATGTTAAA